>NW_026652277.1:98707828-98758543 GCF_009828535.3 Hylobates moloch | reverse complement strand
AAAAAAAAAAAAAAAAAAAAAAAAAAGATTCAGATATCTCTAACTCTAAACAGTCAAAGAGTCACCACATGGTTTGTTTTACCCTTTTCCTCTTCCTCTTGCCTATTTGTAATGTGTTTTTCTGACAGTGAGAAACTTGGCTACCATTTATAATTTATTTACATACATGCTGAACTCTACTTTTATATGTAAAGTAGTTTCAGAGTTGTGCATCTATACCTCTGTAAGAAACAAATTTACCCCAAAGAGTATGATGTTTTTATACAGTTATTTTAGCTTTTACCTTACTGTCGTCAATCAAAACTGTTTCTAAAGTTATTTAGATCAGTTCCTTTTCTTTCCACATCAATTAGTGATGTCTTAACTTTTCTAACATCATATTTTTCTAATGAACCAGTTCTAATAAACTTTTCTAATAAATCTGACTTCTAATGAAGTCGGATTTATTTGTGACAGTCTGCTTTCTGTTATTGGACCCTCCAACATCCTGGTTGATGTTTTTGATTTGTGTATAATAAGTTATTATTTAGGGTAGAGTTCTATTGATTTTGACAACATATGTACCATCACAGGACTGGATTAAACAATTACAGCATTCTGAACATTGTCTTGAATGCCTCATTAAAAACAATCCCAATCTCAACTTTCTGTCAACCACTGATCTGCCTTCTGTCCTGATAGTTAGCTCTGCATTTTCCTGAATGTTGTATAAGTGGAATCATGCAATAGGTACCCTTTGTGTATGGCTTCTTTCACATAAGAAAATGCACTTAAGACTTATCAGTATTCTATTAATCACTTTGTTCCTTTTCAGTGCCAAATAATATATCATTGTATGTATGTACCAGAAGTTATCTGTTCATCTGTTGTAAGACATGTCGTTTGTTTGTATTTATTGGTGAATATGTATAAAGGTGAAAATGAATATGTATAATTGTAGCCTACAAACATTTGCATATATAACAAAATCTTTATTTCACTTGAGTAAATACTTGATTGCTGGATTCTATGGTAAGTGAATATTTAATTCACACTAAATTATTATGCCAGATTTCTTTCCAAAGTCTGCTTTACTATCCTGCATTCCCATCATCAATGACTACACTTTGAGTTCTTCTGCATCACAAGCATTTACTATTGTCATTTGTGTTGTGTTTAATTTTTATCTTACTAACAGGTGTGCAGGGGTCATCATGGAGTATTAAGATCAATTTCTGTTAACTTTTTATTTTTATATAGCTTAAAGCTTACAAACAAATTAAAATAGTGCAAGAGATTCCAATACGTTACTCAGAGTCCCAAAACGTTTTAGGATATTTTGCTATATTTGCCTGAATATTTTATCTCTATGTTCACTTTATTATATGCATTTCTACAATAATATATAGTGTATTATCTATATGATACATAATTCTTTTATGAACCGTTTTAGAGGAAGTTTGAAATATCATGAACCTTTATCCTTAATTACTGCAGTATGTATTTTCTAAGAACAATGTTATTTCTTACATCATCATATTACAATTACAAAAACCAACACTATTGACTATAGTTAATAATAATGTATACATAAAAATTTCTGAGAGTAGATTTTTAGTATAGTTTGCACATAGTAGTCTAGTAATAGACTATTGGATAGTTTTCAGATAATAGTCTAGTAATTTTGAAACATGCCCTTCAATTTTGGTTTATCTGATGTCATCTTTTGATTCAAATTCAGGTTTTATATAACTTTGAAAGAAGTACAACAGAAGTGATATGTTACCCTCAGTGCATATCAGTGGACATTTTGAGTTAGGTTGTTCTAATATTTGTTATGTTATTCCAGTAAAATATTTCTGTAATTTATCCCCTTGGACTTAATGAATAATTTTGTTATTTAAGAACTATAAACACACATTTTTGTTAAAGAATCTTTCACCCACTAGTTTAGCAATCATTGATAATTTTCCAACTTCACCTTACTTTCATGTATATGTTGATTTTCCGCTATAAGGAAGAGCTTTGCCTTTATACCTCCCAAAGTATTTGTCTATTTTTCAATTGATTATATATTTATATAAGAATTGAATTGGCCGGGCGTGGTGGCTCACGCCTGTAATCCCAGCACTTTGGGAGGCCGAGGCAGGCGGATCATGAGGTCAGGAGATCAAGACCATCCTGGCTAACACGGTGAAACCCCGTCTCTACTAAAAATACAAAAAATTAGTCGGGCATGGTGGCAGGCACCTGTAGTCCCAGCTACTCGGGAGGCTGAGGCAGGAGAATGGCGTGAACCTGGGAGACGGAGCTTGCAGTGAGCTGAGATCGCGCCACTGCACTCCAGCCTGGGTGAGAGTGAGACTCCATCTCCAAAAAAACAAAAAAACAAAAAAAACAAAACAAACAAACAAACAAAAGAATTGAATCATCAGTTATTATATTATTCAGTGAATTATAATCCATGCACTTTATTATTTATTTTACTGCTGAAATTTCCTCATACTTAGCCAGTGGAAAACCTGTAGAGCTGTCGCCTGTGTCATTTTGATTTATTCTCATTTTTCTTTGAGTACTTCTTTATAATGCAAAAAAGACATTTAAGGCTTCTCTTTTAACTTCCTTGCTCTAGGCTTGAAATTTATCTTTTCTGTAAAAAGTTATGGTTCCATTAAGTAGAGAATGATATTAAGAAATCAACATTTAGGTGATCAGAGTATTCTCTTATAAAGGAAAGAGTCAGGAAATATGTGCATGTGTGGGTATTTATGCAAAATATATACATATATGTATATATTTATGTCTATATATTGATATACATACATTTATATGCAGATACATACTTTGTGGGAATTATATAAATACACATGCACACATATAAACACATATCAGATTCATAATTAAAAACCATTGACCCTTGAACAGCATCGGTCTAAACAACATGGGTCTATTTATATGCAAAGTTTTTCAATGAAGTTTACATAGAGTGTGCCTGCCTCTCCTTCCTCCCCTTCTACTTCCTTGACCTCTTCTGCCTCTGCCACCCCCAAGACAGCAAGACCCACCTCTCCTCTTCCTCCTCCTCCTAAGCCTACTCAACTTGAAGATGATGAGGATGAAGAACTTTACAAGAGGAGAAGGAGCCAAGATGGCCTACTAAATGCAGATAGGAAGAGCATCTCCCAGCAAGAGACCAGACTATTAAGAAGACTGGCACATTGTATGAGGATCTTTGGAAGAAAGGAATTCAAAGCAGATGGAAAGAAGATGGATACCCGGAGCTGAAGGGGGAGCAATCTGCAATCTCTGCATTGGCCTGCTGAGTGGGAGGATGTATTCCTGGTGCCAGTGGGTCCCGGGGAAGGGGTGAGACAAATAGGTGAGGATGGCCCACTCTCACTATGGAACACCAGAATGCTAGCTTCAGGACACCCCATAGCCACCATGGACATTTGAGCTGACAAGAGGAGCTGTTTAGAGAGGTCAGACCTCCAGCCTGTGTGAATTCCAGAGGATTTAGCTGGAGAACAGCTAGGGATGCACATCCCCCAAGTCTGGCCACACTCCCCTAAGTGTCTGTAGCCTTTGATGACTGTCAGACCTGGACAAAGCGGGGTGATCTTGCCAATAAGATGGATGTGATCTGAACTTTCCCTTCTCTGCCAGCCCTTCTCTCCCAGGGTCCCTGCTTGGCTGATGCTGCTTGCAGCACAGTGTCAGATGCCCAACCAGGTGCTTCCTGGTGGCCATTGCCACAGGTCCTTTCTTGACAGACCCCCCCAACCATCAGAGAACTTATGCAGACAGACTACTGCCAGCATGCACTCAACTACCCACAGCATCCCCACACTGCAGCTTCACCACACCACTATGCTTGCACACACTCACCTATAGCACCCCCACTGATTTGCTGGCACCTGTGTAGGCAGAACTCACTGTATCCCCTGAGCACCCTGTTCATATGCATGTACTCCACTGTACCACTATTGCTGAGGGCATGCATGCACAAGCTGAGATCCCACTACCACTGCTCCAGTGAAGCACATTGGCTGACAAATTCCATTGGGGTATTGTTGCCAGTGGACAGCGCACACCTTGATTCCTCCAACACATCAGGTGCTTAACCTTGAGAGGGTCGGAGAAAAAAGCCATGGACCTGTTAGTAGCCCTTCAGGGGCTGCTTTATAGTGTCAATCAAGTCTGCATAACAACTAACAACAAAATGACAGGATCAAATCCACATATCAATGTTAACCTTGAATGTAAACAGGTAAATGTCTTAGTTAAAAGGCAAAGAATGGCAAAGTGGATAAAGAAATAAGACCCAACTGTATGCTGTCTTTAAGAGACCCATATTCCATGCAATAACACCCATAGCTTCAAACTAAAGAGATGGAGAAAATTCTATAAGGCAAATGGAAAACAAAAAAGAGCAGAGGTTGCTATTCTGATTTCAGAAAAAACAGATTTTAAACCAACAAAGATAAAAGAAGGGCATTACACACTGATAAATAAGTCAATTCAACAAGAAGACATAACCACTCTAAACACACACACATTTATATATACATTATATATAATATATATACACACACACACACACACACACATATACACACACCCAACACTGGAGCACTCAGGTTCATAAAACAAGTTCTTAGAGATCTGTGAAGAGACTTTATAACCACACAAAAATAGTGGCAGACTTTAACACCTCAAAGTATTAGAGAGGTCATTAAAGCAGAAAACTAATAAGGATGTTTGAGACCTGAACTCTACACTTCGACAAATTGACCTGGCACACATGTACAGAACACTCCACTCAACAGCAACAGAATATTTATTCTTATCATTGGCATATGACACCAACTCTAAAATTTACCATGTGATAAGACATAAAATAATTGTTAATAAGTTCAAAAAAACAAAATCATACCAACCATGCTTTTGGATCATAGTGCAATAAAAATAAAAATTAATACCAAAAGATCTCCCAAAACCATACAATTACATGGAAATTAAACAACCTGCTCCTGAATGATTTTTTGAGTAATCAATGAAAGTAAGGCAAAAATCAAGAAATTTTTTGAAACTAATGAAAACAAAGCTATAATTTACCAGAATCTCTGGGACATTGTTAAAGTTGTGTTAAAAGGAAAGTTTATTGTACTAAAGGCTCACATCAAAGAGTTAGAAAGATATCACATTATCAAATTACCATCACACCCAGAGGGACCAGAAAAAAGAGCAAACCAACCTGAAAGCTAGCAGAAAAAAAATAAATAAGCAAAATCAGAGCTGAACTGAAATTAAGACATGAAAAATCATACAAAAGATAAACAAAACCTAAAATTGGTTTCTTTAAAAACTATATAAGATTCATAATCCACTAGCTAGACAAATTCAAATGTTGAAGATCCAAATAAACACAATCAGAAATGACAAAGGGGACATAACAACTGACCCCACAGGAAAAAAAAAAAAAAAAAAAAAAAAAAAAAAAAAAAAAAAAAAAAAAACCTAAGAAGCTATTATGGACACCTCTATGCACACAAACTAGAAAATCTAAAATAAGCGAATAAATTCCTGGATACATACAACCTCCCAAGATTATACCAGGAAGAAATTGATTCCTTGAATAGACTAATGAGTTCTGAAATAGAATCAGAAAACTCTACCAACCAGGAAAAGCCCATGACCAGATGGATTCAGAGGTGAATACTACCAGACATATATAAAAGAGCTGTGATATAGTTTAGATATTTGTTCCTTCCCAAATCTCATATTGAATGAAATCCTTCATGCTGGAGGGGGCCTGGTAGGAGGTGTTTTGATCATGGGGGCAGGTCCTTCATTGCTTGTGCTATCTCTGTGATGATGAATGAGTTTGTATGTGATCTGGTCACTTAAAAGTGTGTGACACCTCACCCACCACTGTCTCTTTCTCTTGCTCCTGCTTTTACCACGTGACATGCCTATTCCTCTTTCACATTCTACCACAATTGTAAGCTTCTTGAGGCCTCCCAAGAATCTGGGCAGAATGCCAGCACCATACTCCCTATAAAGCATGCAGAACTGTGAGCTAATGAAATCTCTCTCTCTCTTTTTTTTAATAAATTACCCAGTCTTGGATTCTTTTTATAGCAGTGAAAAATGGTCTAATAGAACATTAGTACTGAAGAGTAGAATATTGCTATAAAAATACTTGCAGATGTGGAAGCGGCTTCGGAACTGTGCAATGGACAGAAGCTGAAAGAGTTTGGAGGGCCCAGAAGAAGATGGGAAGATAAGGGAAAGTTTAGAATTTCTTAGAGATTGGTTAAATAATTGTGACCAAAATGCTGATAATGACATGGACAGTGAAGCCCAGGTTGCTGAGGTTTCAGATGAAAATGAGGAACTTATTGAGAACTGAAGCAAAGGTCACATGTGTTATGCCCTAGCAAAGAGCTTGACTGCATTCTATTTATGCCCTAGGGATCTGTGGAGGTATTAAATCAAGAGTTATAATTTAGAATACCTGGTGGAGGAAATTTCTAAGGAACCAAGTGTTCAAGATTTGGCCTGGCTGCTTCTAACAACCTAACTCAGATGTGGGAGAAAGAAATGACTTAAAGTTGGAAGTTATATATGAAAGAGAAGCAGACAGAGTTTAGAAAATTTGCAGCCTGGTCATATGGAAGAGAAAGAAAAAGCTTTATCAGAAGAGGAATTCAAGCAGGCTGTGGAGCAATCACTTCCTAGAGATGTTTGCATAACAAAAAGGAGCCAAGTGCCAATAGTCAGAGCAATGGGAAAAACGCCTCAAAGATATTTCAGAGACCTTCATGGCAGTCACTCCCATCACAGGCCAGGAGGCCTTGGAGGACAGAATGGTTTCATAGGCCAGTCACAAGGCCCTGTTGAAATTGCTCCCCACATTCTGGCCTCTCTGGCTTCATCTGTGGCTCAAAGGGACCCAGGTACAGCTCCAGGCTGCCACTTTGGAGAATGCAAGTCATAAACCTTGGTGGCATCCATATGGTGTTAAGCCTGTAGGGGCACAGAATACAAGAGTGAAGAATGCTTGCCAGCCTCCTCCTAGATTTCACAGGATATATGAGAAAGCCTGGGTGCTCAGGTAGAAGCCTGTTGCAGGGGCAGAGCCCTCACAGAGAATCACTACCAGGGCAGTGCAGAGGGAAAAAGTGGAGTTGGAGCCTTCACACAGAGTCCCAAATTGGGCATTGCCTAGTGGAGCTGTGAGAAAAAGGTCACTCTTCTTTTGACCCCAGAAAGGTAGATACACCGACAGCTTGCACCCTATGCCTGGAAAAGCTGCAGGAATTCAATTCCAATCTGTGAGAGCAGCCCTGGTGCTGAATACTGCCAAGACAAAGCTGTGGAGCTGCTCAAGGCCTTGGAAACCCATCCTTTGGTTTCCCTGCCCTAGATGTAGGATACGGAGGCAAAGGAGGTTATTTTGGGGCTTTAAGACTTAATGTAATTACTTCCCTACTGGATTTTGAACTTGCATGGGGCCTGTAGCCCCTTTCTTTTGGCTAATTTCTCCCTTTTGGAACAGCAATGTTTACCCAATGCCTATACACCCATTGTATCTTGGAAGTAAATAACTAGGTTCTTTTTCAAAAAAATTCATTTTACAGGATAATAAGTAGAAGGGACTTCCCTTGTCTCAGATGAAACTTTGTACTTTGAGTTAATAATAAAATGAATTAAATCTTTGTGGGCTTACTGGGAAGGCATGATTGTATTTTTCTACCTGAGAAAGACATGAGATTTGGGAGGGGCCAGAGGTAGAATGATATAGCATGGATATTTGTCTCCACTTGAATTTCATGTTGAATGGCAATCCCTAATGCTGGAAATGGGGCCTGGTGGGAGGTGTTTGGATGATGGGAACAGATCCCTCATGGCTTGTTTTGTCTTTACTATAGTAAGTGAGTTCTTGTAAATTCTGGTCATTTAAAAGTGTGTGGCACCTCCCCCTGACCCTCTATATTGTTTGTTCCTGCTTTTGCCATGTGATATCCCTGCTCCACCTTCAAGTTCTTCCATATTTGTAAGATTTCTGAGGCATCCTTAGAAGCTGAGCAGGTGCCAGCACCAAGCTTTCTACTAATCATGCATAATCATGAGCCAGATAAACTTTTCTTCTTTATAAATTGCCCAGCCTCAGGTATTTATTTATGGCAATACAAGAATAGCCTAACACTAGCTGCTACAGTTCCTACTGAAACTATTCCAAAAAAGTTGAGGAGAAAGGACCCCTTTCTAACTCATTCTATGAGGCCAGGATTATTCTGATACCAATACCTCACAGAGAAACAACAAAAAAAGAAAAATTCAGACTGATATCTCTGACTAACATAGATTCAAAAATACTCAACAAAGTATTACCAAACCCAATTTAGTACCATATCAAAGAGCTAATCCACCACAGTCAAGTAGGCCATATTCCTGAGATGCATGGTTTGTTCAACGTATGCCAATCAATACATGGAATTCATCACATAAACAAGACTATAAACAAAACCCACATCATCATCTCAATAGATACAGAAAAGGCTTTCAATAACACTCATCATCACTTCATGTTAAAAACCCTCAACACACTAGGCAATGAAGGAACATACTTCAAAATAACAAGATCCATCTATGACAAACCCACATCATACTGAACAGGCAAAAGCTGGAAGCATTCTCCTTGGGAACCAGAACAAGACAAGGATACCTACACTAAGTACTCTTATTGAACATAGCACTGGAAGTCCTAATCACAGCAATCAGTCAAGAGAAGGACATAAAAGGCATCCAAATAGGAAGAGAGGAAGTCACCATGATATGACTGTATATACAGGAAATTCCATAGTCTCTACCCAAAGGCTCCTAGATCTGATAAACAACTTCAGTAAAGTTTCAGGATACAAAATCAATGTATAAAAATCACTAGTATTTTTATACACCAATGATATCCAAATTGAGAACCACATCAAGAATGCAGTTGGGTTCACAATAGCCACACACACAAAAAACTAGAAATACAGCTAAACAGGGTTGTTAAAAATTTCTACAATGAGAATTACAAAACACTGCTCAAAGATATCAGAAATGACACACACAAATGGAAAAACGTTCCATGCTCATGAATTGGAAGAATCATTATTGTTAAAATGGCCAAATTGCCCAAAGCAATTTACAGATTCCAGTGCTCTGTCAAACTAGCAATGACATTTTTCACAGAATTGCTTTGGCTATCCAGGCTCTTTTCTGGTTCCATATAAACTATTAATAATTTATATTATTAATAATTTATTTATAACATATGATATTATATATTATAGTGTTATATATTATATTATATATTATATAGTAATATATAATATAATTTATTAATAAGTAACTTATTAATAAACTATTAATAATTTATATGGAACCAAAAAAGAGCCTGGATAGCCAAAGCAATTCTCAGCACAAAGAATAATGCCAGAGGCATCACAGTATCAGAATTTGAACCATACAACAAGGCTACATTAACCAAAACAGCGGGCACTGGTACAATAACAAACACATAGACCAATGGAATAGGATAGAGAATCCAGAAATAGAGCTGCACACCTAAAACCAACTGATTTTCAACAAAGTGAAGAAAAAGAAGCAATGAAGAAAGTACTCACTATTCAATAAATGGTGCCGAGATAACTGGCTAGCTATATGCAGAAGACTGAAACTTGACCCCTTTCCTTTCACCATATACAAAAATCAACTAAAGATGTATTAAACCCATAAATATATTACCTAAAACTATAATAATCCTAGAAAAAAACTAGGAAATACCATTCTGAAAATAGGCTGTGGAAAAGAAAATATTTTCATTATGATGCTAAAAGCAATTGTAACAAAACCAAAAACTGACAAATGGCACTTAAGGAGGAAACTTTCAACCAAATAAACAGATACCCTAAAAATGGGAGTAAATACTTGCAAACTATGCATCTAACAAATATAATATCCAGAATCTATAAGGAACTTAAACAAATTAGTAAGCAAAAAAAAAAAAAACCATTGAAAAATGGGCAAAGGACATGAACACTTGTCAAAAGACGAAATACACATGACTAAATCTATAAAAGAAAAGTTCAACATCACTATTCATTAGATAAATGCAAATCAAAACCACACTGAGATACCATCTCATACCCATTCAGAATGGCTATCCTTAAAAGTAAAAAAATAACAGATGCTGGTGAGGTTGTAGGGAAAAGAGAATGTTTATACAATGCTGGTGGGAATATAAGTTAGTCCTGCCATGGTTGAAAGCAGTTTGGAGACTTCTCAAAGAACTTAAAACAGAATTATCATTTGACCCAGCAATGCCAGTATTGGGTACATACCCAAAGGAATATAAATTGTTCTACCATAAATATGCATGCACATGTATGTTCACTGCAGTACTATTCCTAATAGCAAAGTCATGGAATCTATCTAAATGCCTATCAATGGTGGACTGAATAAAGAAAATGTGCTACAAGTACACCATGGAATATTAAGCTGACATAAAATTGAAGGAGATCATATTCTTTGTAGCAATATGGATGGAGCTGGAGGCCATTATCTTAACTGAATTAATGCAAGAACAGGAAACCAACTACTGCACATTCTTACTTCTAAGTGGTAGCTAAGCATTGAGTACACACAGATGCAAATAAGAGAACATAGATAACAGGACATACTTGAAGGTCAAGGGTGGGAGGAGGGCAAGGATCAAAAAACTACCTATCAGGTACTAAGCTTATTGCCTCAGTGATGAAATAATCTATCTGTACACCAAACCTCCATGACACATAATTTTCCCATATTATATACCTGCACATGTACCTTCTGAACTTAAAATAAAAACTGTGAAGAAAAAAGACCTATATGATAACTTTCACTTAATAAAAAGTAAATATATTTTCTCTTCCTTATGATTTTCTTAGTGTTTTTTCTTTTCTCTAGGTTACTTCATTCATTATAACAATACGATATTTATACCTATAACATACAAAATACACATATGTGTTAATCAACTGTTATGTTATGGGTAAGGCTCCCAGTCAAGAGTTTGTTATTAGTTGTTAAGATTTAAGGAGTCGAATTTATACATAAATTTTCGACTGTGTAGTTTTAGCACCCTTAGCTCCCACATTGTTCAAAAGTCAACTCTATACAATCTTATCCAATCATCCAAAGTGTTAGGAATATTCTAGTATCATATGTAAATACATGCATATACTTATAGTTATATTTATGTTTCTATACCTGTGTATTAAAAAACATGAGTTTATACTCATATCTCCAATTTATAAACAATACCTCAGGGTGCCTTTTACTTCTCCTTTCTGTATTAGTAATTCCTTCTCCAACAATGAGAAACCTAGCTTCCATTAATTTCAACAATATCTACAAATTTGCTCAAGTCAAGAATGCATGGCAAAAAGGTTTAGAATTGCTAACCAAAACCACTAATAATTAATAATAATTAAACAAAACTAATAAGAAAATAATCTATCATCCTGTTCTTAGCTAAGATGTACACATAAGTGCATAATCCTAAACATATGTAGATTAGATGGGTTTAAAAAATGCATACACTTTTAAAACTCACATTTTTTAAAGATAAAATACATTTTCATAAACAGAAAATTCCTTCTGTCCCCTTCCCAATCAACACTGTTCCTTGGGGTAACAATTTTTTTAATGTTTTTCCTTATTTTTGAAATAAAAAGTGAAATCTTACAATAGGTCTCTTTTCTTTTATCTTTTGTTCAGCATAGTATTTGAGAGAGTCTTATGTCAGTATTTTGATCCTTCCTTCACTGAGTAATAGCCCATTGTACATACATATCACTAGGTCCTTATTTATTTTCATGTTGACAGATATCTTTTTGTTCCCAAATCTGGGTTACAATAAATCAAACTGCTATAAACATTCTTGTAAATGACTGTTTATAGAACAATACTTTTATTTCACTTGTTTATGTAAATTGTTATTCTTAGGATAGGTGTATGTTTAATTTTAAATATAATATGCAAAATGCTTTTTGAATTTTTTAAATTTTCATTTGATTCCCTATCAACAATTTTATCTTTTTACCAACAGTGTGTGAGACTTTGAGTTACTTCACATTTTCAATAATTTTTTTTATTAATTTTAGACTCTGGAGGAGTATTCACTTTTGATTAGTTTTACATTTTTCTGACGATTAGTCATAATAAGAATTTTTTACTTATCTTTCTATGAAAATATTTTCTCCAGTTATTTGCACATCATTTTTAGTGTTTTGTTTTATATTAGTGAATTATAAGTGCTTTCTGGATATATTCTGCTTTATGTCCTGGGTATGTGTTTGTAAATATTTTCTCTCATGCTTATTCATTTTGTAAATAGTATCATTGGTGAGCAGAAAGTTTAAATTTGGTTAGTCTAAATTATCATTTTTTTCTTTAATGATTATTCCTCATTTTACATGTTCTAATAAAACAATTCCTACTCCTTGATAACAAAGAACTTCTTCTACATTTTCTCCTAAAAGCTTCATAGATTTAGGTTTTACATAGAGACGGATGATCATCTAAAATTACTGTCTTTGTGTATGATGTGAGGTAGAAGTCAATGTCATTTTTTCCATATGAATGCCTACCATTTCCACCATCATTTTTTAAAAGACTTTTATTTTCTTATTGAATTGTTTTGCATATTTTGTTGAAAATAATTATATAAGTGTGGTTCTATTTCTGAAATTTTTCACTTTCATTGATCAAACTGTCTTTTTATTTTTCAGATAAAACACTTTCTTATGTTGTAAAATCAGATGGTACAATTTATCAACTTTTTCTTGTATTTAATAGATTTATTGGCCATTATGTTTACACATTTCTATATCTTAAAATACATGTCAATTTTTAAAAAACGCTACTTGCATTAGAAGAGGGATTACACTGAATCTATGAATTATCTTAACCGTATTCATTCTTCCAGTGTGTGATGCGATTATGTTTTTCCATTCTTATAGATCTATTTAATTTCTCTTTGCAATGTTTTGTATTTTTCTGCACATTTTCCTTTTTAAAAATATTAACCATAAATATTTTGTTTTTGCAGTTTTTATAAAAAGATATTTTAGAAATTTTAATTTATAATCTCAACCTAAGTCTTATGCTATGATGGAGGAAGACTTTTGGTATCTTAGTAAAAAAGGGTGTATTTTGCATGTAAGTGGAATATAAATAATCATTGCTAGACAGCAAAGTGTAGTAAAAAGTAAATGGATGGATAGATAGACAAACAAGAAAATAAATAAAATAAATATTACCTCATTTTTGAATCTGGATGGACTCTGAATTGTTTGCATGATAGAATCTTGCAGAAGTGTTACTTTGCCAATTTTGGCCCAGGGATCTTAAGAGACTTGCACTTTCTGATTCTTTCCTCTTGAAATAGTTGCTCCTTACCAGGTTCTCAACTTCACCATTAATGACACTTTTATTGGATAATTTTTAGTTGTATTAGACTTCGTTACTCATTGTAAGATGTATACAAAAACCCTGACCTCTATCTTGTATTTGCGAGGCTACACCACAAAATGGGTTGTGAAAACAACAAAAATTTATTGTTTCACGGTTCTAAAAGCTAGATATCCAAGACTAAGGTCTTGGTAAAGTTGATTCCTTCTGAGAACTATGAGAGAGAATCTCTTCCATGTTCCTCTCACGTTTTCCAGTGCTTTGCTGATAATGTCTGTCATTTGATGGCTTGTAGAAGCATCACCCTAATCTCTGTTTTCATTTTCATATGGAGGTCTCCCTGTGTGTCTGTGCTTAAATTTTCCTTTTTGATAAGGACATCAGTCATATTAGATTAGAAACCCATCCTACTCAAGTATGACTTCTCCTTAACTAATTACATATATTTGAGATGATTTTATTTACAAATAACATTACATTGTGATATGACCTCACTGAGGGTTAGAACTTTAAAATGTGAATTTTTGGAGGAAAAACTTAGCACATAGTATACTCACTTGATGCCTCTTTTATTCCTCCAATCCTGACAACCATAAATGTCTCTAGGCTTTGCCAAATGTCTCCTGGAAAGGCAAAGTCATTTCTATCTTACAACCAATGGTCTAAAAAAATTTGATTACCCCCAGGGTGCCATGTTGTAAGGAAGCCTAAGCTAGTTATACAGAAAACTACATAGACAGAAGAGTGTTTGACAAATCCCAGCTGATCAAGCGGGATGATAAGTGGTCATTTTTAGATATTATGTATCACAGCTCAATCTCTGGCCACTATAACTAAGATGCTCAATAAGAAAATTATACTCTTTTCTACCTATAAATATCTTATCACATTGGAATTCACTTAAAATCTAGAATAGTATTATTTAGATTAAGTCCAGATGTAGATTGTAGAATTGTAGATGAGGCTACTTTACTACAGTTTCTCTTTTTTCACTTTTGGGTACAGTTTTTCTTGATTCAGAGACTTACAAATTTAAGATGAGTTATCTGCTCATCCATATTCTCAATATGAAAAGTTAAGCAGACACAGAAATACTACAATAGATAAACATTCTAAAAAAAGGAGAGAAGAAGAAAGATATATAGCAGAGATCAGTCCATAGTACTTCTGTGACCCTTCCTCTGCAAGCCATAAGTAGTGGCTCATGTTGCAGGTGAATAATTTTCTTAGCCAGCTTCCTGCCAGACACACAAATCTCTCAGAATTATCTCCTCCCTACCATGAGGTAAGAGTTAAGATATGTCCTCACGATTTAAAAATATATTTATCTACCTGAGGGGTCTACATTCCTCTGCCTTAGATGATTCTTAACAAAGGGTTTAAAAACCATGCACCCTTGATCTTAACCTGAACCCTACTTTTACTGGTAATGTCCTGGATTCAATAATGGCTCTGAGTCTATTTTGAAAACTTTTTACCAGCTGGAAGTCTGAAAATAAGAATCGTATTTATTTTCCAACACAGTACTCCTATGTTAAAAATATTTTTTCTAAATTTTAGTTAAAAACAGTCCCATCGTTAACTCATCTCTTATTTCCTGTTTTATCATAGGCCAGTAAATGAAGCTATTTGGTAACTTCCACATTTTGTCCTGAAATCTTAGCCTAGTTAATAAGGTCATGCTGTATATTTTCTATCTTTCACATTGACACAAGCAACAGTGATCTTAGTATTTGGTTAATGTATAACACAGTTTCCATTTCTCCAGCGCCAGTACAAACTTCCTCACTGATCTTACAGATATCATTAAAATTTTCTGTTTTTGCAACCTCTTTCCAAAATAGTCTCAATGGCACAAAACTGTTTTATTTATGGTAGCATCTCACTTCTAGGTACTAATTTCTTTTTCAATTGTCTCCATCTGTAACAAACACTGACTTACTTAGAGACTTAACAAATAAAAACCTATTATTATTTCTCATGAATCTGCATATTGTATGCATGGCTCTGATGCCCCATATTTTGTTGACTGGAGTTACTGATCAACTGACCTCTTCAGTATTGATAATCACGTTTACTTCTGGTCTGGGATCTATTTGTTTTAATATGAATATAGATCATCATATTTTATGCCTTTTTTTGAATAGTATATCTATCTTTCTTACAACTTATCTATGTCTTTATATTTCCATGCATTTCTTGTAGACTGAATAAAGCTGGGCCTTGATTTTTTTATCCAGATGAATAATCTATACCTCGGTTGGATTTTTGTCTAGTTCATTGACATTTAATGGAATTATTTTGATCATTGAATTTATGTTTACCATTTGGTTTTTGTAATTTGGCCTATTGTTTTTTGTTGTAATTTTCTTGCTTTCATTTCTGTTTTATTTTGGTTAAAGATTTTTATTATTTCATTGGTATAACCATCCCTTTTAAAATTATTTTTTACTTGTTGCTCTTGGGAATGCCATTTGCACAATCCATTTAAATTTGCACTACTACACATATAAGAATTTTACACCAGTATGGTTCAATTTACCCCATTTGCTATACTACTGTCATGTTTGTTCTACTTATTTATAAGCCCACCATTCAGCATTATAACATTTGTCTTAAACAGTTGCATGTGTTTTAAAAAATAAAAATTTTGTATATTCTAGTGTATGTGACTACAGATTTTTCATTTTCAAAGACTTCATGTCTTTCTATAAGTTTCCACTTGGTGCTATTTCCCTTTATGCTGAAGAAATTCTTTAAGATTTTATTTAGCTTAATATGTATTTTATTAAAATTATTATATATATGTTTACGAGATACTTTAAAACTACACATTTGGCTAACATTTTAATTTATTTCTGTTGAGAAGAACTGGCCTCAGTTATGTCTACGTAAACTTGAATGTGTATTAAATTTCCTGAGGGTCTTGTGAAAATTCAATTTCTGATTCTATAGGACCGGGATGGCCTGAAAATCTAGATATCTTTTGATTTTATTCTACATTTTTAAATTACTGTGATTTTTTGTTAAATCATAATTGTATATGTCATGGGGTACAATGTGATGTTTTGATATATGTATACAAAGTTCAATGATTAAATTGAGCTAATTAATATATCTATTACTTCATTTATCTATCATTTTTTATGGGGAGAAATTTGAAAGTTACTCTTGCTTATTTTGAAATATACACATGTAGTAACTGTTTAAAGCAAATTTTATAAAGGTGAATTGTGGCACTTATAAATAACATAACTAAGTGTAATAAATATGACCATAGTACAGCAAATGAAGTAAATGGGACTATACTGCTGTAATATTTTTATATCGATGTGTAACAGTACAAATGAGCTCTAAATGGATGATGTTAATGGTAATCTAAAGTACTTTATTATTCACTGTAGTCACACTGCTACGTAACAAATTTCAAATCTTATGCCTCTTTTTGAAGCCTTGTACCCTTTTATCAACAATTCCTAATTCCCTCCTGCGCCCCTCCTCCAGTCTCTGGAAAGCATTATTTTGCTCTCTGCTACTATGAGTTTAACGTTTTTAGATTTCATATGTAAGTGAGATTATTTGGTACTTTTCTTTCAGTGCCTGGATTATTTAACATAATGTTCTCCCTATAGGTTAATCAATGTCACAAAAGTTCTTTTTCAATAGTATCTCATTATGCATGTATATATGACATTTTATTTATCTATTCTTCCATTGACAGACACTTAGGCTGATTCCATCTCCTGACTATTGTGAATAATGCTGCAATGATGTGGGCATGCATATAGCCCTTCAACATACAGATTTCATATCCTTTGCATACATACCCAGAAATGGAATTATTTGATCATATGCTAGTTATGTTTTTTAGTTTTTCGAGGAATCTCCATACCATTTTTCATGGTTTTACTAATTTACATTCCCACAATGTGTAAGTTCCCTTTTTCCTGCATCCTCAACAAAACTTATTATTTTTCACCTTTTGATAATAATAAAAGCCATGCTAAGAGGAGTAAAGTGATATTTCGTGGTTTTTATAATATTTGTATTTCCCTCATGCTTAGTGATGCTGAGCATTTTTAAATGTATCTGTTTGCCATTTTTACGTCTGCTTTTGAGAAACGTCTGTTCAGATCCTTTGCCCATTTTTCAACCAGATTGTGTGTTTTTTGTTATAGAGTTGTTTTTGTTCCTTATATATTTTGGATATTAATTCCTTGTCATATGTATGGTTTGAAAATAAGGTTTTCCTTTTTGTGGGTTGTCCTCATTTTGTTGTTTGCTCTGCCATGCAGAAGCTTTTTACCTTGATTTCATCCC
The DNA here is from genome assembly GCF_009828535.3 of Hylobates moloch. Taxonomy (NCBI): domain Eukaryota; kingdom Metazoa; phylum Chordata; class Mammalia; order Primates; family Hylobatidae; genus Hylobates; species Hylobates moloch. The sequence continues at coordinate 98,740,738 of NW_026652277.1, read as the reverse complement.
ATTTGTCTAATTTTGCCTTTGTTGCCTGTGCTTTTGGAGTCATATACAAAATATCCTTGCCCAGTCCAATTTTGTGGAGATTTTCCCCTATATTTTCTTCTAGTAATTTTACTATAGTGAAAATATTCTGAGGATGAAGTCTCTCTAGTAATAATTATATTCTTGACATCGTGCTGATATGTTGCATTGTCTCTGGATTCTGTTTTCTTCCTTTAAGCAATGATGTTATTTATTATAGAAAGATGTTATCACATCTGAACTCAAATGCCATGTCCCACCTCAATGTGTTTGGAAGCAGCCACAACCACTCAGCTCCTCATACTTTCAGTGGTTGCTTTCACTGGGGAAAATTGAGATTCCCTACATGTGTGTCATTCAGGCATTAACATAGGATTTGTGCAATTTGTATTTTGGTACTCTTCCTTATGTGGTGTCCTTCTTTCTTGAATTCCCCAGCCCCTTCACTTTTCTGCCATTCTGGGAGCCTCAAATTGTCCTGTGACTCTGCATACACTTAAAATTGTAGCTTTCTCCTGTTGTTTTCACTGCCCATACGTATCAGACTGAAGGTAGCCCTCAGGTGAAAAGCAATATAAATACACATTTTACCCAGCAGAGCTTCTTTCTTTCAAAGCTTGACTCCTCTTTAATTTCTACCTGCTTCTGGTAACTCTTTAGTGCCTTAAAACAGTTGTTTTCATGATTTGTTTAGAGTTTACAATTGTCATCTGAAGAATGGTTTGTCTATATGCTATTCCACCATTGCCAGAAGCCTCCAGGATTACTGTTTGCCTTTGTGTGTGTGTGCTCTCCTAAGTCCACAATATCTTAGATTTCTGAACACTCTGATCTTTGACAAAATACAATTTTCATGGTGCAATGTTTTCTAAATCATTTATTTCCATTTAACTCTGTGCTTCTCACTTGAATCAACCTCCCACTGTGATAGTTTTCCAAAACCTTGCCATTGTATCCTGCTATAGTCTGAATGCTTGTGACACTCCACAGCCCCAAATTTTTATGTTGAAATCTGATTTCCAATGTGAAGGTTTTGGAGATGGAGTCTTTGGGGCATGATGACATTCTGAGAGGGAAAACCTCATGAATAATTTCTGAGGTTTATAAGAAATTTGAGTCCTTATAAAAGACACTATAGTCCTTAGAGAATAGATCCTTCATCCCTTTTGCTATGTGAGGTTACAGCGAGAAGACAACCACCTATGAGGAAGTGAGCTGGTACGAGACACCAATTGCCTTGATGCTCGACTTTGCAGCATCCAGAACCATGACAAATATGTTTGTTGTTTATAAGCCACTTAGTCTATAGAATTTAAGATATGGACTCTGAAATATTTGCTAAGAGGTTTAATTGACTTAGAGGTTTTGGCTCAAGAACAGTTGTAGAACAGCTAGGGATGCAGCTGGTAGATATAGATGTGTTTAGAATTTAACAATTAGGGTTAAACAGCTAGGGACGTAGTTGGTAGATTTGTTATAACACTGCAAACAAATTCATCCTTTTGTTATTAACAACCTTTCTTATTTATTGAATATACTTTTACCTTATTGCTTCATTAAAACCTGTTTCATTATTATTGCATCATATACCTTTTGTCCTTCTTAAGCAACAGTTTTTTTCTATATCAATAAAACTTCAGATTCAAGAGGTGGGATTACATACCCTGGTTATTCATTGACACAAAGAACTGATTATTTTCTCTTTATTTCCTCAATTCTGGACTACTCTTTTTAATTCTGTGCAACTCCTCTTAGGCTATCGAGCACTAATATAGAAAAATCACACAAGTTTGAAGACTGATGTCAAGACATGTGTGAACTGGACTTCAATAGTGCCTACATTTTTATAATGGAAGACTCTCTCAGGGAAAAGAGACAGAACCGCAGTAGAACCAACACTGGTACAGTGATAAATTTATTAGCTCAAGTAGCAAATCGTGAGAGTAGAAGTGCATTCGACTCAGACACATTAGGGACTATCACTTTGCCATATCTGTTTGTCTTTTTATAGCTTTCCTTATTATTGTTATGATTCTATCCTTCTATGAACTTTTTTTCTTCCAAGTTGAGGACTTCCTTTTGCCAGTAATTGTAAATTTCATGTTTCATATGGTCAATGTCAAATAAAGTCTGGGCAACATTTTCCCAAATTCTTCATTCAAGATCCCAAGAATAATTTTTGATCTGGTTTAGGGTAGATATTAACTCTAGTCAAGGCAGAAACTCCTAAAGAAAAATGTGGTTAGGAAAATCATCTTCAAGTGAAATAGACACCATCACCAGCACACGGGAAAATGTACATTCATTTAAATGTGAAATGTTTTACACTCTCTGATATGGTTTGGCTATGTGTCCCCACCCAAAACTGATGTTGAATTCTCAAAGTTGGGGAGGAACCTGGTGGAAGGTGTTTGTATTATGGGGGCAGATGCCCCATAAATGGCTTGCATCATTCCCTTTGTGATAAGTGAGCTCTCGTTTTGAGTTCATGGGAGATCTGGTCATTTAAAACTGTGTGGCACCTTCACCCCCACCCCACTCTCTCTGTCCTCTTGCCATGCAACGTGAAGTTGCGCTTGCTTCCCCTTCACCTTCTGCCGTGATTCTAAGTTTTCTGAGGCCTCTGCAGCCATCCCTCCTGTACAGCCTGTGGAGCCATGAGTCAATTAAACCTCTCTCTTTTTTTTTTTTTTTTTATAAACAACCCAGTCTCAGGTAATTCTTGACAGCATTTTGAGAATAGACTAATATACTTTCCTTGAATATAAATTGTTATTTTTGTGGTCACTCACAGAATATAACCATGCCTCCAAATTCCAGAGAACATGGATTTCATCAAATAACTCCCTCAAATTTCTACCAGTAAAAACCTCTATTCTTACCTATATCTCCATCCATACTTTATATTTGGTTACTTTATTACCAAAGAGTGACAGATTCATCCCTCTTGATCTTGACAAAGTCCAATTTATTAATTTTTCCATTTCTGGATCCTGTTTTTTGTTTCAAATCTAAGAATTCTTTGAATAGCTCTAAGTCCCAAATATTTTCTCTTCTGTTATGTTCTAAAAGATTTATATGTTTCACATTTAAATCTATGACCATTTATATTTAAGATGACATTTCATGTTACCACCAGATTTGTAGATTACCATCATACCACATTGCACTGCCCTCTCTGTTAATAATCTTCTCTGCCTCCTGAAGATGTAGTTTCTACTTCTGGTCTAACATCTTCCTATGCATACATTAGGATTACTAAGTGTGATTGGATCCTAGCAGGCAAGAGATTATGCAATTGAACTCAGAAATGTGTGGGGAATTTAATAAGGGACTACTTACAAAGTGCGGCAGAGCAGGTGGAAACCACCAGAAATAGAATTAGGTCTTTCCTGCCACCCAGGAGCTGAGTGGAGGTAGCTGGTGCTAGAACCTAAGGCAGAGGAACTGTGTGGAGACCACTGCCCTAGGGAAGATAACCTGATCAGTGGAGGGGCATGGCCAGCTTGCAGCAAAACGCCGAGGGAAATGAGGTAATCAACGTATTTGCATCTGTCTCTTCCTTTCCTCTTATTTCATATTGGGGCTCCCATTTGCCAAACTCAAAAGAGAGCATGAAAAATACAGGTCATGTAGTGTAGCTTCTTGGACATTGAGTAGATCTGAAAGGGCTAATGGAAGATAGCCATACGTCTCTTAAGCCCCCATAACATTTTGATAAACAAATCTTGCTTTTGTCTCACGTTCCCCCTATTTAGCCTCATTTCTCCTTACCACTTTTCTACCAAATATTTTCAAGAAGGAATCTAGCGTTACCATCTCCACTTTTTCATTTCATCTGTACAGTCCCACGTGTATCATCATCAATGACTAAACTCCACTGAAACTCTTCTTGTGAAGGTTACCAAGGCCACTTTAGTAATAGTTTTCTGGACCATTTTCACACCAAATCACACTGGGCTGTCCGATCCTATTTAGGACTTTCTTACTACTTCTTCCTAATTGGAACTCTCCCATCTTTTGTGTTCACCTTTGACTTCTCATTGTGTGTTCCTTTCCCCATCCAGCCTTTCTATTTTAGTATTTTTAAGTAACCAATCCTATGAAAAAAACTTGACCATTCCAAATATACTTCTTTTTAACTGATGCTTTATAAAACTATAGTCCTTCCAGAACTTTCTCCTATGCTTCAGATGCACATACTAGGATTATTTAAAGGAAACCTTGATTTTAATAATTTACAATCTGACAGGTTCAGTATGCTTGAAGCTCTGCTGATCTCCCTCTTCATTAAATCTGCTTCTTCCACTCCTGTTGCCCTAAAGCAATAATCCATTTATCCGACCTAGGAAACTGAACATCATTTTCTTTTTTTCTTACTTTACACATCTGAACACCACAACATTCTAACCTATTTTGTCTGTAACCTAAATATCTCCTGAAATGATCCAATTACCTAACTCAAGCCCTGTTTCCATACCTCTACAATAGACCACAGCTTGATTACTGCAAGCAGTTAATTTTCTCTCTTTCCAGTGTGCCATAAGTAGATTTTAGGTGCCTTGCCACAAAAAGAAAAGTAACCATGTGAGATGATAGATGTGTTAATCTGCTTCTCTATAGTAACCATTTTACTATCTATATGTATCCCATAAATCATGCTGTAAATCTCAAATACACAAAAGAAAATTAATTCAAAAGAAGAAAAAAATCAAATTCTACTTTATAATTTAGAATAATCTCCCCAAACTTATGTTCAATTTTTCCCCAGATTAATAACTTCCCATTGCCCCTAATATTCCTTGGGCGACAGTTCTGGTTTGAATTCTGTTTAAAACTCCAGCTTCATGCTCTCAGAGTAATTTTAGCTAACTGAATGTCTTTGAGGTCTTTGAATCCCCACAGTTTCTGTTGTCTCTGCTCCCTATTTTATTTTAAATTTATTCCAGGAACATGTACAATACTAGGATATGCATGGCAGTTTAGAACTTATCAACATATACTTCTTTCAATTTAAAGGGAAAAGAACATTTTTCACATGCTGGGAAATAGGTAGTTGACACATTTGAATAGATTTGAACAACCTGAAAAGCATATATAGTGAAAAAGTTTAAAAGTTGAGGACAGAATGCTGAATAATATCACAATTTAAGGGTGAGTATTGTGCTGGAAATGAAGAAAGGTACACATTTAGAAAACAAAAGCGTTGTTATTACTTTCCAATTTTTCAAAGCTTTTAGACCATTATGAATTCACTGCAAACAATCGTTCTCTGTGATTTTTAACTTAATTATAATTTTGTCTCATTGTTAGAGTGTCAGGAGTACATTTTCACCTTTTGGTAATGCAAATAAAAATGATTAGTATAAAATGTACCGTATAGCTAAACATTTCTCTAAGTTTGCCAGACCAGTCATCCTATTGTTGCACATAATAGGTAACTCAGCTGGGATGGGCTGCACATTAACTTGTTGATAAAACCATATAATATGTTTATATTTATGGTCAATTATAGTATTTTTTCACTTGATATGCTAACTTTACAGACAATATAGTCAAATATAATTACCCACCCAAATGGAGCAGTCAATAGGTTATAAAGGAAGAAGGAATAAATAGGTCTGGTCCATTAACATGAAATAAAATTAAAATAGTAGAATTAAATACATGTTTTGCCAAGATATTAAAGAGCTTTGAATCTAAAATAAAAATAAGAGAAGGGAATAAAAGAAGCAAAAAATATTTTGTTTTAAATGGTAGATAGAAATATTCACATCTTTCACTCAGGTTCCCTATATACTTGCTGCCAAAATAACCTTAGCATGTTAGCACTTACATTGAACTAAAGGTAATTGTTTAATCACCAGGAAGAAGAACACAATACTGCTAATAAAAACCAATATTTGCTCCATATTTACTGTTTAATTGCTAGACAGAACAAATGAAAGACAAAATTAACTTCAACTATTTAATGAATCATTTATTTTTTCCGCTGGATTAATAACTTATTATGGACTCAGCATTTTACAGTTCATTCAATTTATTTGACCACTCCTCCAAAATAATACTCATATTGTCATTTTCATTAAAGAAATTTAATTGACTTTTGGTTAATATTCTAAATTGATCTGGACTTGACTTTAATACATTTCCAGAACATTAGAGATGGTTGTTTGGGTAGCCCAGGCAAAATATTTTGTACTCCAAGAATCTTTAGTATAGCTGTAGATTGAGTAGACTGGAGCATTTAATTACAGCATCTGTAGTTCCTCATTGTAGCTTGACACAAGAATGACTGAATATGGCCTGTGAAGGCTGAAAAACTAATTGCTCCATTATCTGCACTCCAGTCTTTTTCACTTCACAAGCACTTAAAAATATACTTATATCTGCTTTCTAATTACAAGTTCCCATAACAGAGTGTCCTATCCAGAAAACAGCATTATTACTCTGGCTTTCAACACACTTAAGCATTTTTATTTTGCTGAGTTTTGTTCTTCTTTGTTTACTTTCTTTTGCGAACATGTTTAATGGCTAATTGCCATTTCAGCTTTTTATATTAATTACTACACATTTAGAGACGTGTCTTTAAAGCTCTAGCAGATAAGACATTTGCTCAAACATTATTTTCATTTTACTTGTCTGTATGTAGCTTTATCAGAATGACATTCTTAAGTACTTACTTTCTTGAGAATAAGCAATAATTTATGACAAAGCCTTATCTTTTTTGCATTAGCTACTGAAAACTTTTATATTTTAGAAGAAAAGAGTAACAACTTATTTCTCAGCACCAATATATGACAGAAATGCAAGGACGATTGTTTTAACAGTGATATATGCAACATTATTTTCCCCCAGAACTCCTTCATTTAATGAAATTCAATATGTACAGTTTTCATTTTATGAATTATAAAGTCATCAACAATTTAGTTTGATGCCAGTAAATTCACATTTAAAAATTTGAATTGTTCATCATACTTTATGTTTAAATTGACAAATTAAAAATGTATACATGTAGCATTCCATATGATGTTTTGATACATGTATACATTATGGAATGGCTAAATCAAGTTAATTAACACATGTATTACCTCACACACATTTTGAGGTGGTGAGAACACAAAATCTAATCTCTAAGTAATTTTTAAGTATATAATACATTGTTTTAAACTATAGTCATCATGTTGTACAGGACATCTTGAATTTATTTCTCCTAACTGAAATTTTGTATCCTTTTACCAATACCTCCTCTTGGATGAACCTGGAGAACCAGGCACAAAGAGACAAATACCGCATGATCCCACTTACGTGTGTAATCTAAAACAAGATAAAGTCATAGAATCGGAGAGTTGAATCATACCTTTCTGTAGGTACGAGCATTAACTTCATATAGATTACAGTATCACTGATATATTAATAGGCAATATTAATATTCATAGGCAATTTGAGTACTGTGGTCTTTTCTACCCACTAAGAAAGCAGCCCTATTCCTGAAATATACTTTGCTTCTTTAAATACTTCATTGGTAAGTAAGACATTGCCTCAATTTTGTCAGGAACAACGTTTACATGGTAGGCAGTTATCGTCTCTTTACTTCCATTATATTTCATGGACATTAGTTCTAGAATTTAAAACTGCTGATTGGATAAGGGCTGCCTTGTTGGTTAGCACTGATTATAATATATTTTAAGGAAATAGTTATAACTATGTGAAAAAAAACTATGTGAAAAAATAGCATTTTTCACATACCCAACCCCATTTAGTTCTGGGGGAAAGATGAGTAAGTGTGCTTAATCCCAGGTGTGTGTGTGTGTGTGTGTGTGTGTGTATGTGCGTGTGCATTTATGTATGTGCTTAATAATTAATTTTCTTATGTAGAAAGAATTTATACTTTGAGGCATTATTTAATCTCATTTACTTTACACACAAAACATAAAATCCCCTGCTTAATACATTTTGTATATCAAGACAAATTTATGTCACAATTCATTTTTGGAAGTGCTAGGCATAGAGGGCTTTTAATAAAGAGTGCCTCAGAAAGCAATCATTGGCCATGACAATAGACACATTAATGACAACAGTGCTTACTGGGAATGACTTCCTCGTATCTTCTTGTTTTAATTAAAATAGAAAATTGTGGTATCCAAACATGGAAAATATGTATGCAGTCTGTATCCTGCTTTGATACATGAAAAGTATGAGGTTTTGTTCAGGTATATTATAATAATTATATCAGGGAAAGTGAAAACTCATTTTTACATATTAAATTTTTTGTTCCTTTCTGAAGAAAAATTAAGTCCATAGTAAACAGAAAACAAAATGATAATACCCTTTCCTTCAAAAAGAAATACATATTTGAAATTTATTTGCTAAGTTCAGTTTCTAAGACTAGAATTTGAAAGGGAACCAGATTAAATCAAAGCTAACCACTTACACCAGTGGATGAACACTTCATGGAAAAAGAATTGTATTAAGGGATTTATTTTCCATATTTATTTGTTTTTTAAAAAGTGAAGAAAAAAGATTCTACAGGTATCAAAAAAGATATATAGCATTAATAACATTTTGTATGAAAGCTATGCTATTTTTGGAGGATCTGTAATTTTAGTAGTAGAAACTAACATGCATAAAAACACTGCATTATTCAGCTCTACAGAAGTAATTACACCAAGATTTTTCTAATTATTTTCTATTGTTCCCATTAATCACAATCCCCTTTTCGGACAAATACCTTTTTCCAGTATGTGCTTTAAAAAGTTGTAAGTGGTAATAAAACGTAATTTCTATAAGTGGCAAAATGTTCAAACTAGGGTAAATTCTCAGGAAAATTCTTACAATTTCATATATTTGCTAAATAGTGACTGTATATATTCTTTACATTTTCAAACATAAATTCATAAATGCATAAACTCATAAAGGTATGTATTATTATTATGCTACAAATTTTACTCAAAATGAAAAGTTATGAATTTAACCTAGTACAATGGGGTAGAGTCATCTATTTCTTATATAAAAAAGATAGACATCATTTTATCAAAATATATGTTCGTGCAAATAAACATCTAATAGATACAACTTGGACTATATCAACAGAAAGCCACAATTAGCTTAAAAAATAGGTTATAGGTTATTGTTTGAGCATTTTCTACACCAGGGGTCAGCAAATGTTTTCTATAGAGGACCAGATAGTAAATAATTTAGGATTTGCAAGCAAAGAGAACACATACTCTGTACTTGCGGTTGAAGCAGCCATCCACCATAGATAAATGAATGAGTATAGTCATGTTTGTGAGAGGCACAAAACAAGTAAAGGCCTGGATATTCTCCCACAGGACATATTTTGCTAACCTGTATCTATTGAATTCCAAACAAGTAAACTTACCAAATTAGTGAATCAACTAAAAATTTACTAACTTAATCTTGTGATTTTAATGTGTCATCCTGGAGTTACATTGTTTATGTGTATTATTTTTCTTTCTTTGGGAAAAAGACTGAAATCACTAACAGGCTCAGAGCGAATTTAATCAGAAAACAAACAGCTACTGAGTTTTACAAATAGAAATTATTTGTGCTTTTTGCATAGAAACTGAATGCACTTTTTTCAAAAATTGTATTTATTCATAACAATAAAAAAAATCAATTCTAGTGAGGTATTCAAGGAAAGTCTTTCCTATTAGCATTCGAAGGTTAATTCTTAACAATGCTGGTTGCCATAAAGAACAAAGTACCAAAGACAAAAACAAGCAATGGGGAAAGGATTCCCTATTTAATAAATGGTGCTGGGAAAACTGGCTAGCCATATGTAGAAAGCTGAAACTGGATCCCTTCCTTACACCTTATACAAAAATTAATTCAAGATGGATTAAAGACTTACATGTTAGACCTAAAACCATAACAACCCTAGAAGAAAACCTAGGCAATACCATTCAGGACATAGGCATGGGCAAGGACTTCATGTCTAAAACACCAAAAGCAATGGCAACAAAAGCCAAAATTGACAAATGGGATCTAATTAAACTAAAGAGCTTCTGCACAGCAAAAGAAACCACCATCAGAATGAACAGGCAACCTACTAAATGGGAGAAAATTTTCACAACCTACTCATCTGACAAAGGGCTAATATCCAGAATCTACAATGAACTCAAACAAATTTACAAGAAAAAAACAAACAACCCCATCAAAAAGTGGGCGAAGGATATGAACAGATACTTCCCAAAAGAAGACATTTATGCAGCCAAAAAACACATGAAAAAATGCTCATCATCACTGGCCATCAGAGAAATGAAAATCAAAACCACAATGAGATACCATCTCACACCAGTTAGAATGGCCATCATTAAAAAGTCAGGAAACAACAGGTGCTGGAGAGGGTGTGGAGAAATAGGAACACTTTTACACTGTTGGTGGGACTGTAAACTAGTTCAACCATTGTGGAAGTCAGTGTGGCGATTTCTCAGGGATCTAGAACTAGAAATACCATTTGACCCAGCCATCCCATTACTGGGTATATACCCAAAGGACTATAAATCATGCTGCTATAAAGACACATGCACATGTATGTTTATTGCGGCACTATACACAATAGCAAAGACTTGGAACCAACCCAAATGTCCAACAACAACAGACTGGATTAAGAAAATGTGGCACATATACACCGTGGAATACTATGCAGCCATAAAAAATGATGAGTTCATGTCCTTTGTAGGGACATGGATGAAACTGGAAACCATCATTATCAGTAAACTATCGCAAGTATAATAATAATAATAATAATAATAATAAAGAACAAAGTACCTTAACCTTAGTGGTTTAGCACAATAACAACTCATAAATTAATTTGTTTTTTAACTCTCAGTATAATAGGAGTATTCCTGGTCCATGAACATCTTTTTATGTAAGAATTAGGGACCTATACTCTTCCATCTTCTGGCTTTTCTCTAGTTTTTCAGGCAACTCCAAGAAGAATGTAGAAGAAATGAAAAAGTTAAAAACTGTGAGACATTTTTATGAACCACATTGCAAGATAAAAACTACTATTGATTTTCTGTTGGTCAGAATTCATTCACATGGTCTTATCTATATACAAGTTAATTAAGCCTGTGCCTAGGTGTAAAAGAAAAAGACAAACACGTAGCCATCTTCTGATATACAAGGCATGTTTCCAGCTGAAAGATCTATAAGAATATAAACTGAATTAGAATGTATTTATGTCTAGGATAGAGTGTCTACAGTATAAATTTATGTGATATGATTACCAGAAAAATATACATTATCAGGCACATGCATTTTAAAATAATTTAACCTTTTTTTTGCTTTTTTGGGTTATGTATGTACAGTTCCATTGAACATGTTAATGTACCTTATAAAGCTAAGGCACTACCATTAACTGAAGAATCCTTTTCATTATAATTCATAGATTAAAATATTTAGTATTTAGTACATGAAGGTTAAAATATTTATGATTACCTAACATTTCTATTCATGCTTTACAAATTCGGTTTTGTTTTAATGGAAAATATTTTGGTTTGGTTTTGGTTTTAGGTTTTCTTTTGTTACTGTTTTTTATTTGTTTATTTTATAGATGGGGTCTCACTTTGTTGCCCAGGTTGGGGTGCAGTGGCACAATAATTCACAGAAGCCTCAACCTTATGGGCTCAACCAATCCTCCTGCTTCAGCCTCCTGAGTAGCTGGGACCACAAGCATGCCATCACAACTGGCTCATTTTTCCTTTTTATGTTTCAAAGACAGGGATTTGCTATGTTGGCCAGGCTGGTCTGGGACTTCTGGCTTCAAGCAATCCTTTTGCCTCAACCTCTCAATGTGCAGGGGCTACAGGTGTGAGCCACTATGTCCAGCCTAATGTAAAATATTTTGAATCAGAAATTATTTGCAATTGATCATTTGTAAATTAAACGTTTATTTTAGAGTAGTTTTAGATTTACAGAATAGTTGCAAGGATAGTACAGAGAGGTCCTGTATACTCCATAACAAGTTCCCCTGTATTAATATCCTATGCTACTATGGTATATTTGTCACAATAAATGAATCAATATTGATGTTATTAACTAATGTCTGTACTTTATTTGTATTTCCTACGTTTTAAGCTAATGTCTTTTTTTCTGTTCCAAGATCTCTTACAAGATACCATATTACTTTTAGAAGTAATATTTCCTTAGGCTTCTCTTGGCTTTGAAAGTTTCTCAGACTTTTCTTGCTTTTGATGACCTTAACAGATTTGAGAAATTCTAGTCAAGTATTTTTTAGAATGTCTGTCAATTGGGATTTGTCTGATAATTTTTTGATGACTAGACTCGGAAAATGTACTTTTGAAAGGACGATGAGAGACAAAAAGTGCCATTCTCATCACTTCATATCAGAAGTTTAGGTTATTAACACAGCTGTGTATGTTGATGTTAACCATGATCCTGTAGCTGAGGTAGCAATTGTCAGATTTCTCCACTGTAAAGCTACTCTTCCCTCCACGACCCCCTTTTTACATGCCATACTCTTTGAAAGCCAGTCACTAACTGCTGTCCAAATTTAAGGGATGGGGAGTTTTGTTCCACTTCGTTAAGTTCAAAGTACCCACATAAATTATTTGGGATTATTGTACAAAAAGATGTGTCTATTACTTCTCATTTATTTATTCAATCATACATTTCCATTAGTATGGACTCTTACATATTTATATTTTGGGTACCAGCCAATACTCCTTTATTTTGGTGCTCAAATCATTCTAGCTTTGATCATTGGGAGCTCCTTCCATTGGCTCACTTTGACTTAATCTCATACTTTGGTGTTAAAGTACTTTCACATTTTCTGGCATTACAATGTTATTCATGCTGTATTCCATGTTTAGTCCTAAAATTAGCTAGATCCCTAAGGAGATTTGATTTTTTTAAGAGAAGAATGTATGAAAAACCAAAATCTGGGCACTAGAAAAACAGTTATTTTTTAAATGAAGTCTACCAGCCTGGGCAACATGGTGAAATCCTGTCTCTACAATAATACAAAAACTACCCTGATATGCTGGCATGCACCTGTAGTCCTATCTACTCAGGCGATTAAGGGGAGGATCACTTACGCCCAGGACGCAGAGGCTGCGGTGAGCTATGATAGCACCACTGCACCCCAACCTTGTTGACAGAGTGAGATCCTCTCTCAAAAAATACAAATGAAGTCTAATATTTTTACTGAGATTACTTAGGCCATTCTCCCTGTATCTTTAAAGATGCATAATTAAATAAGTATGAATTGATATCCCACCTACCCAAGCATGATAAAATATTCTCTGTTATATAAATATTACATATATGTTAGAACATTGTTGGAAATTATAATTAAACAATTATTATTAATTTTTGGCAGACTGTGGTATTTAAATAACATTTCTCATTTAAATTACATTCAAATAAATGAGCTAGATATATTCTTATTGTCATTTAACAGTAAGAAAGTTATAACTTAATGTGTTTAAATGGATGTAAAATACTTGAAGTGGGGCATACAATCTTACATTTTTCATAAGTAATTATAAGATACTTTTTTAAGGTAAATAGGTATAACATTAAAAAATATCTAAATTAATTTTATTTAGTTGAACAGTTTCAAATTTCTTAGCTTAGAAAGAGATACTAAAGTTCAAGGAAGTACTCAATGAATTAGTATCTATATACTAGTTGCAATACTATATTAAAATATTTATAAGGCAAAGCAAGGATTTGTTTAGTTTATGGAGAAAAAATACAATTCCTGAATTGAAGTTGAAGAATTACTATCAAAGTTGAACACTGAAAAATTAAACAGATGATTAGTTTAGAAAGAAAAAAAGAAAACTTGACAATTTCATAAGAAAATAATATGGAAGAATATTTCAAATATAACATGATAGCCTGGCAATATATTGCTTCCTTACTTTTATATTGTATCTTTTGGTTTCATTGGTGACCTTTCAAATAGAAAAATAAGAAACTCAACTATTTTAGTGTGTATGTAAACAAAACTAATTTCACTCTAGTTTCTGCCTAAGGAATAATTGGTTGGTCACTTTAGAAGCTGACTTTAAGAAAATGAAGGACTAATAATGTTGTTGGAAGACTGAAATGAGTTCAGACAAGAGACAGAAGTGCTTTTTAAAGTTAATTATGTTTGCTTTTCCTTCTCCCTTGGTGTTCATTACCTTTAAACGGAGGCACACACGGGCAGAAGTAATTACCAGGTTGGTCAATGCAGGTGGCTCCATTTTTGCAGGGATGTGAAGCACACTCATCTATATCAATTTCACATTGCGTACCTTTGGAAAATAGTAAAAAAAAATGATAAGTGTTAACAAGACAGGCATGTATCAAGTTGTAATACTTAAATTTGCACAAGCCTTTAATCCACTTAGAATGATATCTGAAACTAAATTTATTAGATAAGAATGCCACATATATTACTATCAGAACCCATTTATTTCACCTTGCTACAAACTGTAGTAACTTCTCTTAGAATTACTAAAAGGACACTAATCTCTTCTGTGTTTGTAGGCATGCAAAGTCTCTTCAGATGTGAACTAATTTATCTTTTGCTGGAGAGTCTAAAGATGGTGCAGATATTTCAGGTTATTGAAATGCAGATCAAATGATCAAATGTTAGGTGAAAGGAAATAAAAAAGGAACGAAAAGAAAATATTGGTGAATCAATAACATCCTGATGTATGTCCCTGAGGGCTGAATGTTATTTGTTCGTTTGTTTGTTTTGGAGCGGGAGTCTCGCTCTGTCTCCCAGGCTGTAGTGCAGTGGGGCGATCTCAGATCACTGCAACCTCTGCCTCCTGGGTTTAAGAAATTATCCTGTCTCAGCGTCCTGAGTAGCTGGAATTACAGGCACACACCACCATGCGAGGCTAATTTTTGTATTTTTAGTAGAGACAGGGCTTTACCATATTGGTCAGGCTGGTCTCGAAATCCTGACTTCAGGAGATCCAGTCGCTTTGACCTCCCAAAGCTCAGGAATTACAGACATGGGCCACTGAGGCTGGCCCTAAATGTTCTTTATAAGGCAGTTATTGAGTGCTATTTACTAATAAAGCCATGGGTAATGGGTAGATGCATTTCAATCTACTCATGATCTTTGTAGATATAATATTATGGTGCCAGGGTGATGAATTACTTTTTTTCTAGTAATTTTACAAAGTAAGCCTATATGGAAAGAAAAGAAATAAATGTCCATTAACTATATAGTCTTAGCATTTTCTTTAAACTGTTGTCCAATTCATATTTTCATCCATCCTCCACCTAGAATTTGTGTTGCTAAAGCTGACCTTTCTCATTATACCACTTAGATTGCTTGTTAATTTCCCAATAGTTGAAAATCATAGCCTCAACTGACACTGAATTGATTTTTATCACTTATGACAGCTAGTTTTCTTACCAATTTATAACAATAATAGAAAATTGACATTGACACAATGCAAATTATTAGCAAATTATTTGAATGAAAACATTCTTTTTTAAAAAAAATTCTCTAAAACAGTAACATGAATTTAGAAAGAAGAAAACATACATCAAATTAATCTAATAGGAATCAATGTACTAGACTAAATAGAAAATATCACTATTATCACTGACAAAATGAAATATTTAGTGAATACCTGACACTAGAACATCAAGGTAAGCTGAGAAAAAAAGTGAGTATTAAAAAGAATTACGTGAGTGAATGAAAACTTTTTAAACCTTTAATCTATTAATTTTTTTAATGAGATAATTTTGTGGAAATTGAGAACCCTATTGTCAAAGCAAAAGTTTAACCAGAAAAAAAGTTAAACAATCAAGAAAGATTTTATTGAAGGCTATTGCAATGACGGAGCAGAGCCAAAAGTCAGTCTGAGCTTGACTCCATTGTAACAATAGATGAGAGAGTTTTTAAGAGCTGGGGTGAGAGAGCTCATAGGTCATATGCATTTGCTACTTAGCCTTAATAAAAAGATAATTAGATTTGTTTTTCAATCTTCAAGTTAGGAGGTAGTATTACAACTTGGATCAAGGTGCATACCAAAGTTAGTCTCCTACCCTCCTACAGAGACTGGGAGATACACAGGCTATCTTCCTTACACTTCAAAGGGATGGCTCCCAGGTCCTTGAGAAAGATAGTCTTGGGTTCTTAAATGAACAAGAGGCTTTTAAAGATATTTATACCCCAAAGAGGCAAAGAAAGAATTCATAATTATTGGGTTCTGAAGTAAATTCTCTAAGAAAATGAAGGGGAGGGAATTCTGTGGTTAGATCATTTAGATCCTGTAAAGAGGTAACAAGAGAAGCAGCTCAGGAAGAAACCTCTTTAAGTTTAGTCACATTGAGGGAAACCTATTTGTCTTGTGACAAATACACTTTGTGAAGGTTCCTACAGTCCTCAAGTTCCCAAAGAGTGGAAGGAGGAAAGAAATAATGAAATATTAATTTACAATATTAACGTGATACTCTTCTAAATTTCTGGTGAAGTAGGAGAAACATGGGTCACATTCCTGCACACAGTGGAATCAATCACCATGTCTCTCTCTAGGTTACTATTCTTAAATATGTCTCTGTGTCTTCTGATCCCAGCTTCCCCTTATCAACCTGAATTTCACACCGCCACGAGCTTGTATTTCTAAAAGACAAATGTGATGAAATACCTAACAATTTCAGCCTTCAATTTCTTTCCACCCCTCATCCATATTTCCCAAGCTAACCTATTACAGCAATCCTAACTAATGAGGATAGAGAATTTGTGATCTTAGACATCAGGAGGGTTTGACAAGACACTACAAGGAAGGCTTTTTTTTTTTTTCAAATTTAACACTTTAATTTTAAATTCATGCAAATCTTGGATTTTATATCATATTTTATACTCATTAATATATAACAAATTCTACAACACAATACATATACACCCATAGGGAAACTTGACAGTCCAAGATGATTCTACAATCACTGTTGTGACTTTCATGAAGCTTTAAATTCATCCCCTAATGTACAGTGCTCTAAAGAGAAATACGAATTTAGAGGATAATATAAAAAAACTCACAGCATAGTCTACAGGAACATCATGGTCTGTACCTAGCCTTCCTTCTTGGTCTTCTCTCTCTTATCCTTCTCTGTTTCTTGTTCACCCTCTTACCCAAGTAACCACAATGAATTTTTAAATGCCTGTGATTTTGCCTGGGAATATGTGGTTTCCTTTTAAAACCTGGATCATCTCAGGTATCCTCTACCTATTCTTTCTGGGTACAGGTTAGCACAACACTTTTCTAGTGTTTACACCTTCTTCTGTGGTCAGTTGCATATATAAATATATATATATATATATATACACACATATATATATACACACATATATATATACACACACACACATACATATATATGTAATTTCATTTAAATGTATGCTTATGAAAATATCTTCTAGTATCCATGGCTCTTAGAATAGCTACTGTCTGATATTAGTGCTCAAAAAACATTCGTTAAATGAATAAAAAATTAACAGACTAAATGCAGAAAAATGGCAATGATACTGTATCTGCAAAGGACAGGTAATCATTTTCAATCCTGTTTAGGACAAATCATTAACAAAATAACAAAATTCCAGATGATGTAATAAATATCATAAAGATTGCCAGAAACAGATTTTGTGACTGACTCTTTTCAATTTCAGAGTGTGTTCCACATGATTTGGCAACAATAGGCCACATTTAAGGTGTACATGTATATAATTTTAGAGCTTTTATTGCCAAAATGTAGATTGAATTTAAATGAGATTTCAATTTGATTCAGTGAGCTGTAGTAAAATTTCCACTTGTTTGACAAATAAATTAATAAGCACAAGTAGTTTGAACACATTCAATAAAGTAGCATTCGTGTATCCTTTTCAAAAGTTTCTGGGCAGACAAATTAAACAATCAAGCATTCTACATCTTATTATTTTAAAATAGACTTTAATTTTTAAAGCAGTTTTAGGTTCACAGCAATATTAAGCAGAGGGTACAAAGATTTCCCACATACTCACTCCACACATGTGTCGTCTCTCCCATTATCGACATCCCCCACCAGACTGGAGACATTTGTGACAACTGATGAACGTACATTGACGTATTAGACACTTTATTTTAAAATAAGTTTCATGTGTTAATTTCTAAATAATCATATTTTTTCTTCCTCATGTATTTCTAGGTCTATGTTTCAATTCCGCCTAACACACACACATACACATTTAAATTAGTTTTCCTTTTAATTGTTTAACTGGATTTTAATCTGTTAATGATATTTGCTTCCATCATATTCTTCAATTGCTTGCACCATCTGGGCTAAATCACACTGTGATCGTTCTCTCCTCATAGGAACCATCATGTAGGAATCATCCATTGACCAAAAAGCAATCCAAATAATTAGAGTTCTGTTTCATGCATAGTATCTCAAACATTCTGTGCTTTCTTTACTTTGGGTTTTCTATTTCTTCTTACTCTTTATTTTTTTGTGGTTTGTCCTAAATCCTGAATTTGCTTCCTGTTTTCTCGTGTCCATTGGATGTCACCTTTATTTTTGTTTATTCATTCTTTCATTTGAAATTATATTTTTCTACCTATTCATGTAATTGAAACCATTAATTGATTTACAGAAACCTCAACCATATCATGCCCTCTACCTGATAGACTCCCAAATCAAAATTTCTCCAGTCCCAGGAACTCCTGGCTTCAGTGCCTAATTAAATATTAGTTGACAACAACACTTGGATATACTCTAGGCATCTCAAATTCAACATGGGCAAACAAAACTCTCTAAGCAGGTCTACCTTCCCTCTTCCTTATTAGCCATGATAAATTACAAAACCCAAGAGTTATTCTTTTTTGTTCCTCACCCTCGCTGAATTATTAGTAAATCTTTGCAACTTTATGTCTAAAAATGTCCCAAACCTGTCTATTTATCTCCATCTCTATTACTAATATCTAGTCTGTTATAAGTATCCCCATCCCCAATGAGAACAACTGTTGTTTTAACTGTTTTTCTGCTTTCACTCTTACTCTAATGCAGTGCACAACACATCCAGAGTAATTTTTTTAAGTGTAATATAATCAGGAAATACAAATCCAGTAAGAAAGTTAATGGCAGTACTCCAAACTCCTTACCTTATATGATAAGGCCCTGAAACCCTTTGAGTTTAGAAAACATAATAATCCTTTCTTGCTCACTTATTTTCCAGCCACACTGAACTTCTTTAGATTATTTTGCCAAACACATTTTTGCCTGAGGGTCTTGCTGTAACAACTTCTATCACTGGAAAGTCTTCTCTGGAGGATAACTCATTCTTACCCAGTTTTTTAAAGAGGATTATCTTTACTATCCAGTCACTCCTCGCACATCGCCGTCTTTTACTTTGCTTTATAAAACTTACTACACACAGACATGCATGTATATGGGTATGGGTTTGTGTATTTCTTATTTTTGCTTGGTTTTCCTCCCACTTGAAAATTAGCACACAATAGCAAGTTCCTTCTCTTCCATCCTTAACTGTTTCCCTATTGACAAAATAGTTCACAGTGCACAGTTGGGCCACATTAAATATTTTAAATGAATTAATGTATTCTTGGAAGTCAGAGTCCATTATTAGTATATGAAAATTACATAGAAATGCAACCATCTGTTTATATAAAACAAAGAAAAAACAGAATTATAAGAACTTAATTTACATATTTTACAATTTTCTGAAATTATATGTAAATGTCTTTCAATCTTAAATATTTATGAATGTCATTATTAAATCTGGTTATTATTAATGTAGAGGTGGAAGCTATTGCTTATCCTACTGAACTTGTTTGATCACCAACAAATTCCTTTTTATATATATTTTGGTTTGTGGAATATATTATAAGCTACATGTATTCTAAACAAAAGTCTTAACTTTACCATAAAAATCTCACTGTATAGCATGTTATATGAGATTTCTTCTTAAGTAGAAAAGAAAAAGTTAGGCACTAAGTACTATTACTGTGGGAGAACTGGAGCATAGAGTATGGTCAGAAAAATGGGGGAAATGTCCCATCATTTCAAATCAAGTCAGAGCAGTTGCTCTTTCAGTTACAACCCAGGTCAGGATAATGGCCAAAAGGTGTCTGATCCAAGGAGTTTGGGAGAAAGTCAATACTTTCACCAATGATGTAATTAAATGGGGTAGAAATCTAAAGTTAATGTCTTTTCTCTTCCATGCTCAGTTTTCATTCAGAGTAACTTTGCCTTAAAACTCTTGACCTTCTGTTATTCGAATTTTTTTCTTCCCAAAAATGGCACAAAGAGTTATCTATATGGTGAGAAGTAGCCATTGGCTCAAAGTTGTTAGTTTACAGTACAGCTAAACTTTCAAAGTTGGCAGAAGAGTAAATCACTGTCTCTTGCCTTCCTCACTGGTACTAGTAGGAGCCAATAGTCTAAGTACTCTGCTCTGTGGACTGGATATGCTCATTTGGATTTTACACTAAGCTATATCCTCCTAGACTTTATTATTAATGTAATACTTTGTTGGATGGAAGAATTTTACACTAAGCTACACACTAATACTTTACACTAAGCTATATACTAGTGCTCTGCCATATACTAATACTGCTATATAGTAACACACTTTGCTACATACTAATATACATAGTATATTATATATTGCATATTATACAGTATATAGTATATATAACACATATAGTATACTATATATATGATATATAGTATATATAATATAGTATTATATATACTATATACTAATATACTTTGCTATGTACTATATATATAAAAGTTATATACTATATAGCTATATACTAATAGCTATATACTAATACCAATACTTTGTTGGATGGAAGAATATGATTTATATTATGGTTCAAACTCAGGCAGAGAAAAAGAATGCTATTTCTTGGTTCAAACACTCACAGACGCAATAGGTCTAAGTGTGGTCTGTGTTTCTGTAATACCAGAAGTGGACTTTCCCTCTATTCCCTCCTCATGTAGAATCTAGAACAGTTACAGATCTCTGGAGATAAACTGGAAAAATTATATATGCAAACCTTGGACTGAAAGCTGGGAAGTGAGTACCTAAGATCTTAGTTAAAGGACGTGAATAGTCAGGATGGCCCTGGAAGGTGAGTTTCACAGAAAGGCTGATCCTAAGTTTTAATGTTCACCTCTAGAGTTCACTGCAAACCCAGACACTAGGCACGGACTCGCGATCTGATTCTTTGTGTGAGTAAGCCACCAGGAAGGCCCTCGGCCTCTTTCTTTGTGACTACGAATCTAGGCGTGCTGAGCCTTCAGGTGTCTAATAACATGATGGGGAACATGAGTTTATAGAGCAGGTGTCAATTAATAGGAACGTATTAAAATTTGGGGTGACATAATAAAATCACCACAGGACCTGTC
The DNA here is from genome assembly GCF_009828535.3 of Hylobates moloch. NCBI lineage: Eukaryota > Metazoa > Chordata > Mammalia > Primates > Hylobatidae > Hylobates > Hylobates moloch. The sequence continues at coordinate 98,719,306 of NW_026652277.1, read as the reverse complement.
TTATAAATTGAAAATTTTCTCACAACTGTGATACAGTTTGTTGACTAGAAATACTTACTTCCCAGATGATAATCTGCTAATGGCTTTAGGCCAATTAAATTTTTTTCAGTGTTGAAAAACAAATCAAAGGATTTACTTAAAAGAGATTTGTCTGGGAAAGCAACACCTTTTTTTTTTTTTTTCTTTTTTTTTTTGAGACAGAGTCTCACTCTGTCGCCCAGGCTGGAGTGCAGTGGCGCGATCTCGGCTCACTGCAAGCTCCGCCTCCCGGGTTCACGCCATTCTCCTGCCTCAGCCTCTCCGAGTAGCTGGGACTACAGGCGCCCGCCACCACGCCCGGCTAATTTTTTGCATTTTTGGTAGAGACGGGGTTTCACCGTGGTCTCGATCTCCTGACCTCGTGATCCGCCCGCCTCAGCCTCCCAAAGTGCTGGGATTACAGGCGTGAGCCACCGCACCCGGCCAGAAAGCAACATCTTTTAAATGGGAATACACAAGACAGATTTATAGTAATTCTTCTTTACACTATTGCCACACATGCCTAAGAAACTTAACTGGCAATTGGCCTTGTAAACTAATATGTTTGACAATACACGGAAGAATGTGTCACATGTATTTGTTTCCAATCCCCACATTTACTACCTTATTTTTTTCCTGTGGTCCTTACTATTAGAACCTATCCAATAAGTGTAAATTTCATTGGCTCTCTACATTATTTACAGATATCTACAATTGAATGGCCCTCCTGCAAAATAAGCATATTGACTGCCTTTAGTTTTTGTTCAAACATCTCGGTTTAATTAGTTCAATGACAACCATAAAAAGAAAGAGGCTAGGGACATCATTGCTTGTTGATGGGCGTGGCATTTTCAAAGCCACAGCATCTGAGCCTGGCCAAGCCTTTTCATTCTGGATCCCAGAGAGATTCCTCATATCAGTAAATGGTTACTAAAATAATCTCAATTTATTAAACATTACCACTTGCCACCGTCCAAACATGTATATTGTTACCAGAATTGGTAAGATGAAGCCAGTGAAATTACATAAATTTCTTAAAGCTGTGGGTCATGTAAAAATTATCTTTGATTGTACCTTTAGCAATTTTGAACCTATTTCCAGGTCATGTACAATTGGTAATAACAAGATTACTCTTGGCAATTATACACCTGCAGATTTCCTAATAGTCTATCAGGTGAAGTAACAATATGGAAACCCATTTTCCTATAATGCTCAGTCTCATAAATGAATGAATACTTTTTTGTATAATGAAGCAGGAGTTTATTAGGCATGTCATCAGAGTTGAAAGAAAAAGTACAACAGACCTGTTTCATGATACAGTAGACTTTATATCACAGAGTGCTTCAGAAAGAAGATATTAGATTTATAGAAATAATCTTGTCTCAGTTTTTAGTCAAAATTACAACACATTCAAAAGACTGAATACAAATTGATTCAACCTTGAATTCATTAGGGAAGCTATCTAAATTGGTTAGATTTTATGTTTTCAAATCAGTTCCTTTCTTAGTAGATATTTGCTAATCATGTACTAATCTCACTGCAGTGAAAGTAATTAATTCACAAATAGTTACATATTGCATTATGAAGATACTAATGATATACTGTGCATGTAATAATTGGGAAATGGGCTATAAAATATCTGCTTAACAATATCAAATGGGACTGGTCATTTAAATGTGATATGTAATATTTAGCATATAGAATTATTATTCCTGAAAAGATGGGGGAGAGAAAGGTCATGGTCTTTTACTAATTCTACTTCTAATCAGCTTAGGAAAATGGTCTTGTTAGGAGGAAAATGGCAATATGCTTTCAAGAATTAAGATATCTACTAATCTTAATAATCTGTGTCTGTTGGATCAAACTAAAGAAAAGAAGTAGAAAGTGAGAAAGAGAGAAAGTTAATTATATCCCCAAAGGGACAAAGAGACATGTGTGTGGAGAATTCAAATGGAAATTTCCATTTCCAAACTAACCCAAAGTCCTGCAGCAGGTCATTTTTAAAATCAGGCTTAAAATACATACGTCTACACCCAAGAACAGCCTATTCTTTCTGAATAGCTGGACATAATTAAATGGTTATTCTTCCTTAGTCCCTAAAAATTGGAGTCTAACACAAACAGTAAAGGATAAAAAAATTTAATGAAATCTAAGATGCCACAGATTGCTCAATTCATCACAAAATTGACAAACACACCATTAATTATTGGCTCTCTGGTTTTAGATATGATGTGAAGAAATACAATAAGTGTGCTTTAGAATGTATAAAATATTGTCAAAGCCAGAAATCAATGGGTGTATCAGTTGGGGGTCCAGAGAGGAGAGAGGAATTACATTAGTAATTTGAAAAGGAAAAATTTAATATACAAAATTATTAACTAGAAAACCTAATTAACTGCTAGGAGGAGTAAAGAAACACCTAAAAATAGAAGCATTTGGGCTTTCCTAATATTTGCAAGTAATATCTCCCATTGCATAAAGTTGTACACTCATGGGCAGGATAATGCAAAAGTACCATGGCAGTGAGAAGACCCTCCTACCAAACTTGCCATGTTTTAAAAAAATATTTTGTTTCCTGTTTTTAATAATTTTAATATCTTCTGTTATTTACATGTTATATAATGAACATAGAGTCAACTAATAATTTAATTACAGTTTCAGTAATGGATATGCTTCTTAAAGAGGCAGATATTAATTCTATCACATGCTAGCAGGTTAATAGTGTGAAGGTAGGGTTAATATCCTCAGGTCACACTGCTACTCCCTGGACATTAATTCCTATTCATATAAAAATCACTGTATTGCAAAGTCTAATGCAATTTTTGACATTATCTTCTATACCCTAATTGCATTTCTCCTTCTTTTAGAAACTTTTCCTCTTATACTAAAGATTTTATTGCCTGAGAGAGATTTTTCAAACCTATTTCTGTCATCTTGGCTAATGCCAACATGCATTTAGAGCACCCATGAAATCAGTGCATTTCTCATTTTCTCAACATTCTACTTTGCAATGGAGTCGAATGTTAAGGAAATCCATTTCACATCAGTCACACCCTCCCATGGCTAATCCAAGGATATTGCCCTCACTGTTCTCTCAAATAATGAATACAAACATTCTGCTGACATATTATTATTCAGCTAATCAAGTGTGACCTCTATCACCTATCCTTGTTGCCCATTCTCAATTTCTACCATTACACTTTTACTTTGACCTCCAGGCCCTTTGTACTATTCTTTCTTCTATTCCATGAGGCCACTCTTTTGCAAATATTTTCACTCCTTTGAATTTTTTTAGTGATATCAGGAAAGCAGAGAGTAGTCATAGCTTCTCACCTGTGTGTCTATGTACCAATATGTGAGTTCAAGGTAGGACTAGATATTAATCCCCTTAGCCTAGCCCAGGACATAGAAACTGGCCAATACCAGTATCTAGGTATCATAGGCCAGGTACCTCTGGCTTCAGGAAGCTTTGTAAGTATATAACAGATGTCAGAAAATATTACCAATTTTTACTTGTGCTGTGATGTTAAAAAAAATTTGTTGGCAAGCAATTCTTTGAATTAATGCAATAATTGTTTGCTTATGCTCAGCTCTACTCATAAGCCATGCCCTGCAGTATCTGTTAAATTCTTATGCTATTTATAAACCCTTCTTAGATACCTTAGTACACTTTTAAATTTCTCTGCACTCCTCTAATATCTAATCTTGCTAAAATACATCATCCTTTCAAGAGATGATTTAAATTTTTACCTCACAGTGACAATAGAAGGCAGAAGAGAAGCACTCCATCAAATTTAGGACTCCTAATCTTCATGTTTACAAACATTTTCTCCTACATTTTTGGTAGTCTCTTTTTCTTTCCGAAAATAAATGTGATATTACTCCTGCACATGTGGTTGTCACTCAAGCTTGAAGTTTGGGGGGATTCAGTATCTCCTTCCTCATCTCTTGCATCTTCAAACTTCTGCTTTTACTGTCTTCTTTGATCAGCATTTAATATTATTCTAGCCTTTTCTACCTTAAAATAAAACAGAAAACTTTCATCTTACATCATCCTCATTTTTTCTCTCTTCCTTCCTTTGATGCCAACTTCCTTTAAAGATTTAACTTATACTCATTTTCTCCATTTCCTTAAGTCAACTCAATTTCAGTCACAGAACAAGTGACTTCTGCCTTTCTCTCTACAGAAATTGCTTTTTGCCATTGTTACGGGACATCATTAAAGGTAAATCCAAACTGTGATCTTTTGGTCCCCATCTTACATAATCTCGAGGTGACAATGTTTATTGTTGATGACTCTTAAGTGCACTCCTCTCAGCTACACTTCTCACTGTTTTTTATCCTTTGCTCTGTGTGTCTCTCGATGTAGCTTCTGTGGTTTTTCTACTCGTGTCTTAATTACTGACATGCCTCAGCTTTGGTCATGGGCTCTCTTTCTCTTCTCAATTTGTATACATACCTGAGTAAACTCATACATTACACTGATTTTAATTTTTATTTTTTAGATGATTGACTCCAAGTTTACATCCTTAGCTCAGATTTTTCTTCTATGCTTCAAAATCTCTCCTTCAACTGAAATATCTGAACAGCTATTGAAAGGTAATTTGGGAAGCCCATAAAATAGTCAGATTTATCATTTTCCAATATAAAACATTATCTTGCTCCCAAACCTTTGATTTCTAATCCTGTTTCTCAGTAAATAACACCAAGTCTATATAGATGCTCCTGTCAGAAAACTGACGTTTCTTTTCAGAACCTCACTTTCACTAATTAAACTCAAGTGATACACACGTCCTGTAATTTTATCTACATTTACTTCAGTAAAAATATGAGGTTAAAACAATTCTTAAATACTGTATAATAAATCCACTCTTCCTTCACCACTACAACTATCTAATCCTGATTGTCATTAAATCTCCCTTCCATTACAAAAACAGCGTTGTAAGTGGCTTTCCTGCTTTGGGTCTTATCTATGTGCTAATTCATTCTTCATCCAGCAGCAAAACTTCTCTCTCTTGAAACACAAATATGAGCATGACATTTGGCAGTGTAAAACCCTCACATATGTCTCAAATCCTCTTAAGGCAAAAGCCTAAATATCTCAGCATGTTTTGCAAGGTTCTGGACAGTCTTCACTCTTGTTAGGCCTCTACCTTATGTCTTGTCACTTTCTTTGCATCCACACTTAGCAGTCACTCACATGCACTGACTGTTGGACTCTACTCATAACAACCTTCTCTCAATCTCCTACAATGTTTTTCTCATTCTTACATCTAGAGTTTTAAAATTTTTATTTATTTTTTTGTTTGTGGGTACACTGTAGGTTATATCATGTCTAGGGATTTTTAATGCTGTTTTCTTGGTGATAAAGAGGTCACTAGCATCCTGGCCAATTCCTGTTACTGACTATATCCCATTCTAGATGAGACTTATTTTGAGAAATCTTCTGTTTCTATGGGGGCAAATCTGGATGAGGTCCCTCTCCTTTGTGTCTTCAATACTCCCTGTTATTTATTTGCATCTCATGATACCACGCATATCTATGTTTAAGTTTACTGGTCTGTATCTCCCACTCAACTGTAAACAGAACCATCTTCCCTACTATTGGCCATTTAATACTCTATGCCCGGCACTATTCATAACCCAATAAATATTTACTAAAAGCATAGTATAATAATAAACTAAGGATAAAATGGATAATATTAAATTGCATTTTACATTATTTAGAAATCACCTATGCATATATTTGTCACTTTTTTATTTCACAGTTTACGGTTAATATGACATTTACTATATTAAAGAGCTCTCTTCCTTAAAGTGTACATTAAGAAACGGTCATTCATTTATCATTGCTGGACATGTTGTTTTAGTTTTTAATTATAAATTTGTCTTTACTAAAGCCAAACAAAAGGAATGTATTTAGAATGGATTATGGCTAAATGGATGAAGTAGTTATCACTAGCTTAAAAAATTGTAGAAAAATGTAGAATTTAGAAAAAAAACCAAAATACTTATTTTAAAAATACAAATAATTTAAATCCACTCTAGAGAGCAAGAAAGTTGTTAGTATATAAAGTACCCATTAGGGTTTTTAACTTTCAGCCTATTCGATATCAGAAAATTTGTTTGGAATATGCACTTAAAGTTAAAAATACATTGGCATATATCTAAACAATCAGAATGGGAATATTCCATATTAGAAATGGAATTCTGGAAAAATAACGGTAGTGTTGAAATAGTTTTTAGATTTCTCTGAATGCCCATCTAATAACAGGCAGATCAACTAGATAATAAAATTTAAAACCCATGAATGGCATGCATAACAAAATTTAGTGACATGGTATCCCCATGAATACATACTCACATATACCAACAACAGCAACTCTAAAATTATTCACAAGAATCAAGAACAATGTGTCACATACATCTGTTCAATTGACAACCAAGGGAAATAATATGGCATCGTATGGGCCTGAAGACAACATAATTCTTAAATAGATGTGAAGTATTCCCTAGAAAGCATAGTAAATCAACTTGAGAACAGCAGCATGATTGAATGTGTCCTCTCCAAAATTCATGTGTTGTAAATTTAATCCCCAATGCAACAGTGTTTGGAGGTGTAACATTTTGAGAGATTTTTAGGTTATGAGGTCATCACTCTACTACATAGATTAATACCATTTTAAAAGTGCTTGATGAGGAATTGCATCCCTTTTTGCTCTTTCATCTTCTGAACCTACTACTTGATCTTGACTTTCCAGCCTCCAGACTATAAGATAATAAATTTCTCTTCTTTATAAATTACCCAGTCTTAAGTATTCTGTTATAGTACAAAATGGACTAAGACAAACAGTAAGCTCCAAAGGACTTTATCTGCTCATATAATGTCAGATTAAAAGAGATGAGTGAAAATATCTTCAGAACAGTGCATCCCTATAAACTCACAATATTGAGCTGCCTCAGCTGTCTTCCCAAACAGGGCTACATATTGGGGAGAAATTGTAAGAAATTTAATAGAAATTGAGTAGGATAGGGAAAATAGGCATTAAAGACAGAGAAGACTAGACAGTAGTAGGAGAAGGAAACAGAGACCTAAGATATCTTAGCATGCAAGTGGATATATACCAGAAAAATAAAAACAACAACAACAAAAAAAAAAAAAACAAGAGAAGAGACAGATCGCTGTGAACTGAAGAAAGCTACCCTGAATTATGTCTCTTTCTAAACATCCACAAAGACTAATAGTTTGTGAAAATAAGCAAAAGAAATTATCAAAATCAACTCCAATACAAAGTTATTTAAAAGAAATGGAACAATATTCTTAAAGTGAATGAAAGTTTCTAAAATAATAAAAGCAAATAATGAAAACATTGTCAAAGTGAGATCAAATCTGCAATGTATTACTATTTCAAAATGAGCTAAAACGTTTTGAGAAAATAACCTAAGCTATGAAGATACGAAATACCAATTAGAATACTCAGTAATGAGGTCATCAAATTCAAAAAAGAATCACAAAGTGAAAACTTTCAGAAATGAATATGAAACCAAAAGGAACATGACAAAGGATACATACGATAATTACTTCAGATAATTAGTTGAAAAAAATCAAGTAAAAAGGAAATTGAGAGATAAAAATGATTTGAGAGAAATAGGCAAATATTGAAACTATGCAAAGAAGATTCAATATTTGAATTAAAAGAATCCCTGGAAAAGAAGCAAAAGAAAGAAAATGCACAAACATTATATAATTAATGTTTTTTATGAACAAACATTATATGACATTATTTAATTAAACATTATTATAATTAAAGAAAACTTTCCTGAAAAAGGTTTCAAACTACATGGAAAGATTAAAGAAAATATAGACAACACTCAGATATATTCTAATAAAATAACTGCATTTCAATGAAAAAATAATACCCTTTGGGCATGTAGCAGATAAAAATCGGCAACTGATTTACAATGAAAAAAAATTAGATTAACATCGGACTTTTCAACAGCAACATATTATGCCAGAAAAAAAGATATATTTAAATACTTAAGAATATTTAAACTGTGAAAAAAAGAGAAAATGTGAGTCAAAGATTTTACAGAGTAACACTGACTTTCAAGTATAAAGAGCACAGACCTATGATGATGAACACCCAAGAATGCAAGAATTATTTCCATTAGCCCTCTCTGAAGTATCTCCTAGATAATAGGCTTTGAACAACCAAAATAAGCAGCAGAGATCAACATGAAAATAGGCAGCGTGCACTGTACATATATCTACTTATAGAACCCAAACTAGATAAAGGATACAAAGGAAAGTGAATTGTATATAATGCCTATAGGCTCAGAACATAGATATATAATAAAAATTAGAGGAAAATGAGGGCAAGATATGAACAAAATTTAAAATGTTACATTGATTATATTTTTATATATACTTTTAAATATTTTTTATATATGAAAAATTAGATATTCTGATTTTGTTGTCCCTTATTTTATTGAGACTAGACTTTTATTATGGAAGAAAGGATATACAAATATTATGCAGAAGATATTAAGTATAAGATTATATAATGCTGAATTTGAATTTGGTAGCTCTGGAATGAAGTAATGAAGAAATTGATCTGTGCCATATACTTAAAAGTATATTTTAAAAATGCGCACAACTAAACACTGCTACCTAGAAATGAACACTTGAGTTATAAAAGCAAGAAAGTGATTCTGTGAAAATCAGGAGATTGGTTAGTTTTGCCGAAAGGGAGGTGGTCACATTGCCACTGGGCACACGGAAGATGTTTAGTGGTGAAGTTCAACTTCTTCCCCTAGGTGGTAGTTATAAGGGTGTGTTACCTTGTTCATCTTATAATAACTTATTAATATAGTATTTATTTTGTGTGATTTTATGTATTTTCACAATAAAACATGAAAATAAAACGTTGGAATTGTTTTCTAACTCTAGAAATAAAAATGAAAAACAGGTGATTCCCTTTGAGACTACAATATGCCGACTCTATGGTAAATACTGATCCTGAGCTCTGTAATTATTCCCTTCTTCAGCTCCAAAAGTTCAGCCAACATAGAAATCTCAGGGTCATAGTGGGTACAGCACTGTTTTCTCACCTGCACTGCATCTCCCAAATTATTGTCCTGAATGAATTCCATGCAGCCCTGCCCTTCACGGCATAATCTTGCCTGTTTCTACTCAAGGTCTCAGTGAGACCTCGTAGAGACCATGTGGCAAAACATTATTAAATATGAATGTCTCTGAGTGGCTACTGCCGAGGGAGTGCTTAATAATTTTACAAAGGCAATAATGTCAAATCCATTTTCAAGTTACATTTCATCTAGGAACTTACACTTCCCTTCTAGAAGCAGAGTTTATGATATTATTCCCTCTATAGCAGTGAGAAAGTGAGTGTGAAATAGTAGCAAAGCAGTAATATCAGTGGCAAACATAGAGCATCAGATCATAGCAGAGAAATGAACAGCCAAGAGAGAGGCTGCTTTGTGGGGCCAAGTAACATTTTGAAGAAAGTTTTAAATGAGAAGTATCTAGGAATATAATTGACTGCTGAGACAGGTAAAGACAGACCTCTGTTTAAAGACAGAAATATGACCAACTAAACTGACATGGGCTTAACCAAAGATGATGGGTGGGACCTCAGTGCATGCAAAAACAGAAGAAACGTTCACATAAGATTAATCAGAGCAGAACGGAAGGAAATAGAGACACAGAAAAACCTTCAAAAAATTAATGAATCCAGGAGCTGGTTTTTTGAAAAGATCAACAAAATTGATAGACCGCTAGCAAGGCTAATAAAGAAGAAAAGAGAGAAGAATCAAATAGATGCAATAAAAAATGATAAAGGGGATATCAACACCAACCCCACAGAAATACAATCTATCATCAGAGAATACTACAAACACCTCTACGCAAATGAACTAGAAAATCTACAAGAAATGGATAAATTCCTCGACAAATACACCCTCCCAAGACTAAACCAGGAAGAAGTTGAATCTCTGAATAGACCAATAACAGGCTCTGAAATTGTGGCAATAATGAATAGCTTACCAACCAAAAGGAGTCCAGGACCTGATGGATTCACAGCCGAATTCTACCAGAGGTACAAGGAGGAACTGGTACCATTCCTTCTGAAACTATTCCAATCGATAGAAAAAGATGGAATTTTCCCTAACACATTTTATGAGGCCAGCATCATCCTGATACCAAAGCCCGGCAGAGACACAAGCAAAAAAGAGAATTTCAGACCAATAACCTTGATGAACATTGATGTAAAAATCCTCAATAAAATACTGGCAAACCAAATCCAGCAGCACATCAAAAAGCTTATCCACCATGATCAACTGGGCTTCATCCCTGGGATGCAAGGCTGGTTCAACATACACAAATCAATAAATGTAATCCAGCATATAAACAGAACCAAAGACAAAAACCACATGATTATCTCAATAGATGCAGAAAAGGCCTTTGACAAAATTCAACAACACTTCATGCTAAAAACTCTCAACAAATTAGGTATTGATGGGACATATCTCAAAATAATAAGAGCTTTTTTGACAAACCCACAGACAATATCATACTGAATGGACAAAAACTGGAAGCATTCCCTTTGAAAACTGGCACAAGACAAGGATGCCCTCTCTCACCACTCCTATTCAACATAGTGTTGGAAGTTCTGGCCAGGGCAATCAGGCAGGAGAAGGAAATAAAGGGTATTCAATTAGGAAAAGAGGAAGTCAAATTGTCCCTGTTTCCAGTTGACATGATTGTATATCTAGAAAACCCCATTGTCTCAGCCCAAAATCTCCTTAAGCTGATAAGCAACTTCAGCAAAGTCTCAGGATACAAAATCAATATCAGAATACAAAAATCACAAGCATTCTTGTACACTAATCACAGAAAAAACAGAGAGCCAAATCATGAGTGAACTCCCATTCACAATTGCTTCAAAGAGAATAAAATACCTAGGAATACAACTTACAAGGGATGTGAAGGACCTCTTCAAGGAGAACTACAAACCACTGCTCAATGAAATAAAAGAGGATACAAACAAATGGAAGAACATTCCATGCTCATGGGTTGGAAGAATCAATATCGTGAAAATGGCCATACTGCCCAAGGTAATTTATAGATTCAATGCCATCCCCATCAAGCTACCAATGACTTTCTTCACAGAATTGGAAAAAACTACTTTAAAGTTCATATGGAACCAAAAAAGAGCCTGCATCGCCAAGTCAATCATAAGCCAAAAGAACAAAGCTGGAGGCATCATGCTACCTGACTTCAAACTATACTACAAGTCTACAGTAACCAAAACAGCATGTTACTGGTACCACAACAGAGACATAGATCAATGGATCAGAACAGAGCCCTCAGAAATAATGCCGCAGATCTACAACTATCTGATCTTTGACAAACCTGACAAAAACAAGAAATGGGAAAAGGAT
>NW_026652277.1:98669175-98707428 GCF_009828535.3 Hylobates moloch | reverse complement strand
TCGAACTAGAAATACCATTTGACCCAGCCATCCCATTACTGGGTATATACCCAAAGGACTATAAATCATGCTGCTATAAAGACACATGCACACGTATGTTTATTGCGGCACTATTCACAATAGCAAAGACTTGGAACCAACCCAAATGTCCAACAACGATAGACTGGATTAAGAAAATGTGGCACATATACACCATGGAATACTATGCAGCCATAAAAAATGATGAGTTCGTGTCCTTTGTAGGGACATGGATGAAACTGGAAAACATCATTCTCAGTAAACTATCGCAAGAACAAAAAACCAAACACCGCATGTTCTCACTCATAGGTGGGAATTGAACAATGAGAACTCATGGACACAGGAAGGGGAACATCACATTCCGGGGACTGTTGTGGGGTGGGGGGAGGGGGGAGGGACAGCATTAGGAGATACACCTAATGCTAAATGACGAGTTAACGGGTGCAGGAAATCAACATGGCACATGGATACATATGTAACAAACCTGCACATTGTGCACATGTACCCTAAAACCCTAAAGTATAATAAAAAAAAAAAAAAAAGTCAGGAAACAACAGGTGCTGGAGAGGGTGTGGAGAAATAGGAACACTTTTACACTGTTGGTGGGACTGTAAACCAGTTCAACCATTGTGGAAGTCAGTGTGGCGATTCCTCAGGGTTCTAGAACTAGAAATACCATTTGACCCAGCCATCCCATTACTGGGTATATACCCAAAGGACTATAAATCATGCTGCTATAAAGACACATGCACACATATATTTACTGCGGCACTATTCACAATAGCAAAGACTTGGAACCAACCCAAATGTCCAACAATGATAGACTGGATTAAGAAAATGTGGCACATATACACCATGGAATACTATGCAGCCATAAAAAATGATGAGTTCATGTCCTTTGTAGGGAGATGGATGAAACTGGAAACCATGATTCTCAGTAAACTATCGCAAGGACAAAAAACCAAACACTGCATGTTCTCCCTCATAGGTGGGAATTGAACAATGAGAACACATGGACACAGGAAGGGGAACATCACACTCTGGAGACTGTTGTGGGGTCGAGGAGGGGGGAGGGACAGCATTAGGAGATATACCTAATGCTAAATGACGAGTTAATGGGTGCAGCAAAACAACATGGCACATGGATACATATGGAACAAACCTGCACATTGTGCACATGTACCCTAAAACTTAAAGTATAATAATAATAATAATAATAATAATAATAATAATAATAATAATAATAAAAAGATTACTCCAAAGCCTAGGGCACATTGTCTAAGAGTTTCGGTAATTTTTAACAGAGAAACAAATGAAATGGTATTAAAAGTCACATGATGTAATACAAGTAGTCATTGTGTATAATACCGAAAATCACTACTTAATAAAATAGATATAATTTTCATATCATGTTGTGAGTTCTCACCCACTCTACTTGTTATCATCAGTATATTTGTAGGAGGATTTTTAAGTTGAGAACATGAGTTCTTATTCACTATCTAGAACATTCGTGAAGCTCTCAGACAGTGTTTGTATCCCACCAAGAGTTCGGGTACATTTCTTGAAAACCAATGGTGTAATAATCTACCCAATTCTACAATTCAATGAGTTTATCATTTCACAAAACACTGCTACATGCATTTACACATATTAAATGGTTTTAATAATGCCGACAGCTTAATACAAAATTTCTTCAAATTTTGAAAGTATTAAATATTTTCTAGAGGATGGAAATACTATATAAACATAAATTCATTTAACTTATATATAACTAATTTTTAAACAATTCATAACAATATGGTTGCTAATTTTTATGTTTTTCTATATAGTTTTAGAATTACTAAAAGCTTTTTAAAGGAAAAGCCAGAAACATAAATAATCTGAGGAAGTTCAGGTTAAAGTTTTAGATAAACCTAGAATGTTATACAATTCCATGTTACAGTAAATTTCTTAAATAGTATTGTATCAGTCTTTTAGTTCAGAAAGCTCTTATGATTCCACCTACACAGAATACTAGTTCCTGCATCTATGGTAAATATTCATATAAATGCATGGTAAGGTAATATTTGAATTTTGCACAGCCTAATATTTCTAAGCAGAATTATAGCAACTATTGGAGAATTGTTAACACATGAATTCTAATCTCTAGTGAGTTGAAAAGTTTCATTTGAAATGAAAATTCATTTGATAGGTCTAAAATACATAAATATCTGATTATTTCCTGGCAGGCAACTACAGTAAAATCTCACACCTCAATTTTTCCAGATCTTGGAAGTACATTCATCAATGTCTACTGCAGTTTTTATCTGATAGAAAAGAAAATCAAGCATTAAAACAGTAAATCAAGTTGGATTTGAAAAAAAACAGAAAGTTACTTTACAGTCCAAATGACAACTACATAATTTAATGGTAAGAGGTTTGTAACACCACATTTTATTTTTGCTGGACAGTTTTAAAGGTAAAGATGATAGATCATAAATGCTACTTATACAAATTAAGTTCTCCAAAGAAAAAATGTCTCTAAAAATTTGAAATAAATTCAGAAATACATTGTATCACTCTTTTATTGTGGCATTTTAAGAACCTTGTTTTTAGGGGACTTAAAACTAGGAAAAAATATTGAAGTCATCCAAGTTTGTATTATATTTCTGTTATCTTTTGAAATATCAAATTATAAAATATACATATTGACAATGACATGGCAAAATAATCAGAGACAAAATTACATATGCCCACTAAACTGGTAAATAATTTTACAAACCCTTATAGGGTATGAGGCATCCCACTGTTTGATGTATATTCTCTCTTCGTACTTTACAACATGTTTGTGAATAGCTATCATCATCACAGTTTTTGAAATAGAAATGCTGGGATATAGAGCTAAACTTATTTGTTCATGTTTCCACATCTAGATAGCAACAAAATTATGACTCTGTTTTAGTTTTGTCTAAATCCAAAATGTATAGAAATTATCCACAGAGTGCATTGATAAGCAACATGTATACATACATATATATACACACACACACATATACATACATACACATTCTCTCTCCTCCTCTCACGGTAATCTAAGAGGCATGCTGAGTACTTCTACTATCAGGGATCTGGGAAGCAAAAAGAGAAGTATAAAGAGAGGCAGGCAGTTGATTAAGTATGAATAGCATGTATTCATTGAAAATGACTATCAGAAATTAGTTTCCTCACCCAAGTATCACCTCCCAAATATTCATACTGCTCTTTGAAGCTCAGCTCCAGCCAGGCAGAAAACTGAACCGAGAATTAGGAAATCAGAAAACAGGGGCCTTAGAAGGAATAGCAGTAGTATAGTACACACTCAACTGAAGTCAACATTGGGGTACAAACCCAACGATTAGTGGGGATATGGGTTACCTGTAGTCACATCTACACATACACAGCATCAAGCGTGGAAGCAGTATAGTCTCATACACAACTCTGGAGTGCCTGATGTACTACTACTAGACAGGATCTATTAGCCCTAAGGTTGAGTGTGAACAAACCAATAAGTAATCTATAATTATCACAGTCATCTATGTGTGGTTGTGGCCTCTGCAGAATGTCATTTTCACATGAGGTACACATTTTTACTCAAAGTATGCATTTACAAGATAGCTGCTTGAATGAACGTCTTAGTCCATCACCATTAAAGAGAGACAAATAGTAAATAAAATATTTAAATCGATGTTATTGGTTGCATTAATACTATGATCCAATAAGGTAAGCCCACTAGGCACCGAAGAAAATGCTCTAGGTTTATAATGAAATTGCATGGTATTAAGAGAAAAATTAATAGCAGCTAATATAAACACAAATAAATGCATTAAGTTCGATATATAAAACGAACATTTTCTGAAAAGCTCAAACAGAATTACAACTTCTTAACTTTCAATTTTTTCTCAAATTCAGTAAACTCAAAATTATTTTTTAGGTTGTTTTATGGAAGAGGCTTGTTGAACATAGTCAAAAGCCTTCCTTTTGATGAGATTGTATTCATTTCTAGATTAATGTCAGATAGATAACAGAATTTCTTATAAACACATTTTACCAAAAGTCAAAAAATCATGGCAATTAATTTCATTTATTTGATCTTGAATGTAAGATGTCTATCAAAGTTAAAAATGTGTCAACATATATTTATAAGTGAACAACTTCTAAATAATTAAAAATTACTTTGAGATAATTTTAATGGTTTTAGAAAAAATAAATATGCTTCTTCCTCAGATGACTTCACTTGTTGTACTTTCCCTCATAAACAAGCAATGCTTAATATTCACAGATGAAAAGCTGTCAGAAAATTATGCCATCAGAATTCCTGTAAACAAGGCACTTTTGTTAATTTCTAACTGATTGCGAAAGTAGCATTATTGAACCATAATTGATTTCCTCTTTTCTATTTTGTGCAGCCCAGTGGTTGTTTTGTGTGGTGTGTTATTGTAAGATGATTGCTTAATTTAATTTGTGGAATCTAAACAGCCTATTGTATTCTAGTGGTCTCACATATTTATATGCCAGCATGCACTTTATGTTTGCAGTCAGGTTTAGAATTTTATGTCAACTATTATTTCATTATTTATGGTGAACAAGTTTCAAATTTGAGACATTAAGTATGATCAGAAATATTAGAGTAGAAATTAAATAATGATTTATTTGTTAAACTATTTTTCTTAATCTATGCCCTGCAGTTCAATTGTCAATTGAGGAAGTTTTAGAACACAATAGCAAAATAGGAAATGCAGTAACAAAGCAAGACTGACAAGAAGAAAAATGCTTTTTAAATTATGCCTTTAAAAAAAAGTGAAGGTCAAAGGAGTGTGACTAATATCTGATATTTAAATTAACCTAAGCCACTGAAGGTATTCATATGTATGTGAATGAAGTTCCAAATGTAGACTGGGTAAAAACTCCAAAGCAATAATCATGTTGGCTGCAATAATGCATGCAAATCAAGGTAATTGGTATAGATAATAAATAAGTGAGGAATCAAATTTAGGTACATTTTCCACGGCCAGTAAAAACTAGGCATAAAGAACATTAAAATAGTTTGGTTATTTGTCCCTGCCCAAATCTCATGTTGAATTGTAATCCCCAGTGTTGGACGTGGGGCCTGGTGGGAGGCGTTTTGGTCATGCGGGCAGATCCCTCATGACTTGGTGCTGTCCTTGAAATAGTGAGTGAGTACTTATGAGATCTGGCTGTTTTAATGTGTGGAACCTCCCCTCCCACTCCCTCTTGTTCCTGCTTTTGCCATGTGACATGCAAGCTCCTGTTTCGCCTCTGCCATGAGCAAAAGCTTCATGCGTCCTCCCCAGAAGCCAAGCAGATGCCGGTACCATGTTTTCTGTTCAGCCTGAAGAACTGTAAGACAATTAAACCTCTTCTCTTTATAAATTGCTCAGTCTCATGTATTTCTTTATAGCAATGCAAGAATAGCCTATTACAAACATTAAATGATTTGATTACTAAAGCTGACAGAGTATTGTGCATGCAATTGATCTCGAAATCAAGAAGTCTGGTTTCTTATACAAAGTGAATTTTATATAATAGAAACATTGAGAGATGCAGTGTTCAATATGGTAATCAGTGGACACATGGTTAACACTTGAAATGTGGTTGGTGCAAGAGGAACTGAATTTTTAATTTAAATTAATTTAAATTTAAATGTAAAAACTAATTCATTTTAGATATTTAAAAACTTTTAAATATGCTTGACAACTTGATACGTATAAATATCCTTCAGTTTCATGAAATGTAATTACAGATCAATTCCAATGAAAAGTTATCCAAATTAAGATGCCCTGTAAATATAATACCTGTCAGATTTCAAAGACTAAGTTAGAAAAAAAGCATAATTATTTAAATACCGTTTTAATAGTGATAACATATTCCATATTAAGTTAAACATATTATTCATATTAGCTTTACTTATTTTTAATATATCTCTTTAACAAATTAGAATTGCATATGTGGCTCACGTAATGTTTTTATTGGATAGCATTGAGAAAAAATCAAAATCTGCATTGACTTTAAATATATTACTAAGAATATGTTTTAGGACAATATACTCTAATTTACATGTATTTTCTCTATCTTCCTACACATCCGCTTCCCACTTACCCTGCCTCCCTTACTGCTTCCCAAAAATCAGAAATTCTGATGATGTAACCTCCCTATTGTTTCTCAACAACCAGAAATTTTGATGGGGCTTGAAAGACAGAAGTGGGATAATAACAGACAGAAAAATATCTTTGATTTTTCTTTCGTACAGGTGTAATGGTGCATTTTTATTACTATCATTAATTAACCAAGAAAGGCAAAGAGGAAAGGGATTTTTGAATTGGAACCAGTGAAGAGTCAAAGAAGAGGAGGAATGCAAAAATTTTCAGGTGGAGAACTCTCTGTCTGTAAACTCTGTTCCCAATGACCACTACAAGATCCATTTTCCCTCCAAGAGAGCTGAGAAAACATCACTACACTCATTCTTCAGAACAGGGTGAAGGAAGGAGCCCTCGACAGAACACGCCCAGAGTCACAAGTTGTCCTCAGAGTAGTAATATTGCCATTAGGAAAAACTGGCCAACTGTGAGTACAGTGTGAATGATCTGGAAAGATTAAAAGAAAGGTAGTAACAATAACATAATTGTTTTCCTGGCCATGTAGGAGTTTGGCTAACGTTGCCCTTAATGTAACTTTTTTAAGCCAGTGCTTATTTCCATCAATTTTGGTTTCCTACTGAATTCTATTTTTATCAGATAAGATTAACTCCTATAAATTTACTGAAATTATACAACTTTTACAACTTCTCTTTCATGGCTAAAGAATGAATCTAGGACTTATCTACTGATATTAGATATCATCATTTGGCGTTGTCTCAATATACTGTGGCTCATTATGGGCAACTCAAACACTCTATTGCCTCTGCATCAGAGGCAATTTTGAATTGATTTGTTTGGGTTTGTTAGTCTCAAGGAATCTCAAGATATAATTTCTACTAAAATGAGTGCGGTTTTTTTCCAGCAGTTTGTTAATTTAAAAAAAAAAGAAATGAAAATGAAAATTATTAGCTAAGTTCCTAACCTTTTAATAAATTGGCTAGAAACACAATGTGCTATTTCAAAACAATGATGTTTTCTAATATTTCATAAGCACTAAATTTTGCATCTTTTTACGTATGCTGATGCCTTAGTCCCTCTTATGTTATTTGAATTTGATGAACAACCTGGTATCTTTATCTATGTTTAAAAATACATCTCTTCAGGGGAGAGCAAAAGACAAACAAAAATAATTCCCATTACAGTCTCAGCAGGTAGAAATGCTCTTACTCAAACCACAGACACTTCTTAAAGCAGGCCTCACAGTTGTAATCGTCAAATACTTTTCTTTTAATAGCAAGGCATAATGTAGTAATTTCAAATTTGCTTTATCATGACTATTTTAAGTGGTGAATACATATTTTTTCTAAGCAACAGTATATTATTGAAATGAAAATAATATATGTGATCGTTACATGTCAGATACTGAAATGACCATTTGCTATATCTCAGTAGCCCTTTTTAACATTCCTTCTAGTAAATCACTATAATTTCTACTTCCAAGGTGACAAAAGCAAGCTTAGTGGGGACCCGTAGCTAACCTAAGGCAACAAAACAGGGACGTGTTGGAGCCTGGAGTCTTCCAAGCCTCTGTTTCCAAACTCATGCCCTTACTTGTTCTGTTAGTCTAATTCTTGTAATAGCCATTATTTGATATTTTATTGTAAATTTACAACAAATATTTTGCTCTATTATATAAAATACTATCATTTGAACCTGAAACTTCTCAATATTATTTAAAGAAATCATTCCACAGATTTTATTTTATCCTACACTATGTTCACTAAAAAACTGAGAAATATAAATTCATTGATATGAATTTCACTTAAAGAGAATTTTGACAGCACAAACTTTCACATTGTTTTCTTTTTGATTGGCAATATGACTTTAGTGCCCAAAGTACTAGTTATTTAAAAAAATGAGATTCATTGATTTTTAATCTACATTTTTCTATTCATCTTGAGATTACTAAACATGGGTCACAATTTTAAGAACATCTAGGAAAATAAGACTTCTTGTAACAAGAACTGCTGAAAACTCTTTACTTCAATTTGACATTTTGTGCTCTTCTAAATGTATTCTAATGCATGGTCACACTACAAAATGACTATCATTAGGGCTGTCACAGGCCATGGCTGTGGGAATACCATGACTGATGCTAAGCTATCAGCGCTGTCGGTGCAAGGTGTATTCTCAATAATTTCTCAAACTGACCATGGAACCAATTTCTACTGATCTCTAAGTCATAAAACTTTACAATTACCCCGAGTTCATTAATAATGTATTACAGTTTTCATTCTCAATCACAATTTAATCAGATCCATGTCTCACAGGAAGGTGGACAGGTAAACCACAAAATTATCCATATAAATGTCAAGATTTTCCTAACATAAATGATCTAACCTAGTCAAGCATAGTTAATAATAAAATCACTCTTTCTGAGATTACCATTCACCTGATTGCCATAGCCATTTTGGCCTTATACCTCAACCTCTCTAATGGTGGAGCATATGGATATGGTCCACATAAATAAACTAATTATTTATGAGTCATTCATTTTTATATTAAAGATACACAACCATGAATACTTATATTATTGCTTATTACTTCTCTGTAACAGGCACAAAACTAAACTGGTCAATTTATTCCACGACAAAGAGGTAAGTATTAAAAGGGAAAAATATGTTAAAACAGTAATTTTAGTTACAGATATCTCAGGTTGCTGTTTTAGCAAAAATCATAACATATTCTACTTCAAATACAGAATCTCAGAATACGTCCAAATGGGAAATTAAGTATTAAGGCACTGGCAAAAAGTTATTGAATTGAAAATGAACAGAAACTTGCTTCTACATTGCATTTTTCCTAAATTCTGTGCATAAAAGTTTATTTTGATAATGAAGGATATATGTAATAAACAGTTTCTGAGTTCTTACAGCTATTCCCCCCATTGTTATATTACTATCAACCTGTTTTGATGTATAATTTAAATCATATCATAATTTTAAAATATATGATTTTTTTACTCTGATATATGAAATCTTAGGTAACATATTAAATAATTACAGAAACATTTATTAATCTGAGTAAATGCATGCAACAAACTGTAATTTATTTGCTTTGAGGCATTTTATAGAAGTAAACAGATAAATTGATAAAAGAATGCAGCTGGGATTTCAGAAGCGGCATATTGATAGGCGAAATACTATACTATCGTTCAAGGCTACAAGTGGAGAATGGTAATATATTCTGCCAATTTTTATATACTGTCCATCTTTAAAAAATCACATTGTTTAGAGTAGTTTCCCTCCTGAGAAAAAAACAAAGTTGGTGACACCACTTGACAGCTCCACTGAAGCAGGAAACATAATTGCATTCATTTATTCATTTTCTCAGTATTAGACTCACAAACCTTTAAAAGGGTGGGGTGGGGAGTCCTTCAATAGAAGTCCTTCAGTAGAACGAAGAAATCAGTATTCTATGATTTACTACTTCATAAAGGTAAATAAATCAGTGAATTAATCAAAAATTTAAACAGTATATTTTTCTCTCAATTGGCTATACAACCTAGAATTTATATTTCCTAAAGTTAAATTGATAATATAAAAATCTATAGGTAGCATCCAACATTATGACTCTTTATGTGACTGTGTAGAAGTTGTGATACATTTAGAATTGTTGTTAGCAAAAGTCTATGTAATACAGTATATTTGTTTTGTTTTCTAGATAAATTGACTTATATTCAATGATTTGTCTGTAGCAGATAAAATACAATGCATAACTGATACCTTGAATATTATTTTATTTTGATAACCATTACCTTTTCAACCCTGTTTTCCTAATCATTATCTTTATTTCCTCCTATTAAGAATACTTTAATCTTACTCATTTTCTGTCTGAACATTGAAATTTGTCAATGAGAGTAAACATTGAACCTAAAAAATATTCCTTTTATTGAGACTGGTCTCTAAGTATGCTTTATATTAGAGTTTGAATTAAAATCACTTTCATAATATACTTTTGTATATTTGTATAATATATGATACCATATTTGATCTTCCTAGTATTAATCTGAAGCTGACAATTTTATAATTTGCCAAATTTTTATATTACTCTAAGCCATAGGTTGACATGTATATTTCTCAAATATAAATGTTCATATGTACCAGAAATCTTTTATAAAAGACATATTAGAATATATATATTTTTAAATAAAATATGCTCAAAAATATTTTCGTTTCTGAAACTTCATTTCTCTTTGGCGAGAGTCAGTATCTCATGATTAATTCAGGGCTGAACCCAAATGACATTCAAATTAGCATGTCAGCAGAAGAAATAATAATACTATTTGATGCTGGTCTTTTCCCTTAGAATCACTCAAAATGTTCTCTAAGACAGCACACTGAGTCCTGGTTAACTTCTGAAAACATTCTTTTTCACTGTAAAGCCAGACTATTGTTAATGACAATTGCCATTAATTTACTATGAACTTACATATAAGAATATAGATTCTGACACTGCATTTTCCCTAAATATGATGAACAGTAGAAAATCAGTAGAAAATATTAGAGAAAAGCTATACTTAGAATCCACGTAATCTTTAGATTGTTAAGTATCTGTTTCACTCAAATTGCCAATTTAAATGTGGGCTTTCTTCCGAAACAGTAAATGCTAGTCCAAGAAAGTAAAACCAGTAGTGAAATTTTATTCATTTTACTTTTTAAAATAAAAATAATATCTGCCCTAGAGCTTATTTTGTCAAAACATCTTCTTCACTGTTGTGTATCCTATGGTATGTCCTTCCTAATCTAAGTGTCAGAGACAGGGAACCAAAATTGGAATCAAATTCTTCATACCCCTGGAAATATATCAGGTTTTTACTTCCCTACAATCATCTACAATTTAAATACAAATTTAATTTTGTCAGCAATTCATGACATTGAACGTAGATAAATGTCTCACTATCTCAGTGAGTGTTATGAAAGCTTAAAAATATTCTTGAAATAAAGTTAGTGCTTTAGTTGGAAAAAACTATAGCATACAGCACGCTGAAACAGAAGAGGGTGTGCAAGAAGTGTGTAGTAGCATGGGCATCATCGTGGAGGAATAAGAAAGAGGGTGCGTTGCTGGGACAGTGAAACACCTCATCCTGCTGTCTAAATCTCAGGCTATATTCTTAAGGGAGAGCATCTGGGGGTTCTCCGCTGATTGAATTGTTAGAATTCTGAGAATACTGGAATCAAATCTTAGAAAAAAACTGATTTTTAGTCTAGGAATCTATGTCATTAGATGTCTCAATTGGTGAACAGAAGAAAATGATAAATAAGAAATTATGAGTGATGAGTGAAGCCAGAAGTCATGACAAAAGTGAAGAGTAAAACTAAGAAGTACTGGAAAGTTAATCAGGCACCAGACATCCCAAGCCTCTAATATTAATCTTTTAGTGAGGCTCAGCCAGAGCCTTCTTGCTTTTATGACAATATTCAATCAGAGAGTAATCATATCTCACAGCATTTATGATTGATCTGAAGTAAGGATCTCTATTTCTCAATGTTCTTTCTCACTTAATTTTGTTTTTGGTTTTACCTATGATTTCATATTTGAACCTCCTTTCAGTGGAAAGAACATATGCAGTCCCATGAATTTTCTGATCTGAAAGGGCTACAGAAATGAATCATCACTGTGCTTCAAGCCAGCCAGAACAAGATTTATCACTTACTTTCTGTGTGATCTTGAATAGGTGGCTTAAGGTGAAATAATGCAATTCCTACTTTCTGAAAGTATAAAAATTATATAGGATAACTGAAATATGCCCAGAAAAATTCAAGGTAACAGCATAGCTTAATCTCCCTCCCTTGATCTAAATTGTTTGATGACTTTAAAAAAAAAATCTTCCAGAACACAACTCAGATATCTTAACTCAAAGTTCAAGTCTTTCCATAGTGTCTCATCCATCTGCCTTTCCAGGTCCACTTTTCTCTATTCCCTTTATGTAGCTTTTTGTTTAGTCAAATGGGACCATTTTGTTTATTTTTCTTTTGCTGTAACTGCCTTTGCTCTTGCTTCTTTCTCCAACTCTATACTTGCATAGTTATCCTTTCCTTCAAGGACCAGCTCAAATATTAATGCATTTCTGTATTTCTCTCCCTTCCCTTCCCAAAATTAAATAAGTCTCTCCCTTCTCTACCTCTATATAAAACATTTTTTTGTCTTCTGGAGTACCTGGCTTAATGTATCATCACCTTCTCCTTTTTTTAAAAAAAAAAAAATTTCCTTCTCTATTGTCTCATTTCCTCTATAGTTTTAAAGATGATAGTTTGAAATTAATAGATGATAGCTAAAAGAAGACTACAGTACATGGTGAAACCCTGTATCTACTAAAAATACAAAAATTAGCTGGGCATAGTGGCACATGCCTATAATTCCACCTATTTGGGAGGCTGAGACAGGAGAATTGCTGGAACCCATGAGGCTGCGGTTGCAGTTTGCCGAGATTGTGCCATTGTACTCCAGCCTGAGCGTCAGAGTGAGACTCCATCTCAAAAAAACTAATTAAAAAAAAGAAGACTACAGCTTACATTTGTACATTAGCCAAAGCAGCTTCTTTCTTCTAAGCTATGCTACTGCTGCATATGTTTGGTCAAAATTTTAGGCTTTCATGGTTTTTTTTTTTTTCCCCTTTTTGGGGGGATGTGTATAGCATAGATCACCTATGGAAACAAACACAAAACAGAAAATACAAATGGGAATGAAAAGAGAATGGAGGCAGAGATATTATTTCCAAAGGTTAAAAGGAGAAATAAGGATTGAATTGTTTTGAAACTGAAGAAAACATCATTTATATAGAAAGAGCAATTAGATTATGTGATACTGGTAAAACAAATCAAGTCAGTGGAATTAGTTCACAGAATTATGAATAAAAGGTCTGTCTGTATAAGTCTTCCTGAAATCTATTGTTTGTTAAATTTCCAATTATGTATGTGAGCATAAACACACATAAATACAGATATATATGTGTGTGGTGTTGTGTGTGTATATAAACATTTGTAAATATGTATATGTAGGCTTTTTTTTTTTTTTAACAGAGTCTTTGCTCTGTTGCTAGGCTGGAGTGCAGTGGCATGAACTCGGGTCACTGCACCTCCACCTCCCAGGTTCAAGTGATTCTCCTGCCTCAGCCCCTTGAGTAGCTGGGACTACAGGTGCATCCCACAACACCCAGCTAATTTTTGTATTTTTAGTAGATATGGGGTTTCACCATGTTGGCCAGAACAGTCTCAATCTCTTGACCTCATAACCCGCCTGCCTCGGCCTCCCAAAGTGCTGGGATTACAGGCGTGAGCCACCGTACCCAGCCATATGTGTTATTTTTTAACCCAGTAACATAATTTCCAGGGAAAGATGGTTAAGGGTGGATATGTGAAATGTGTTTTCCATCCTCTCACACACTAGATCCCGTATTTCACTTTAACTGGTATCATATTTCTCCTTTTTCATTACTGCAGATCATCTTGAAAGATTCATCACCTTTGGTTTGGTTTATTTTCCATTATTCCACCAAAATGACTATTTTGTTTAGGCCATTGGTGCCCTCTTATTGCCAAATCTGATGGGTATTTGAATATCTTATCTTAGTTTTCCTGTGTGCAGCATTCAAAATTGTCAACAATTCCTTACTTCTTGAATTAGTTCCACACATTGGCTTTATGACACTACACAGCTGTGCATCTTACCTAACTGGCTCCTTCTTCCCATTCTTTTCACTCTTCCTCTTTCTCCCACCTCATATTAATTGGAAGACTCAGTTGAGTTGTATCAGATGTCAACACTCATAGCAGTTGAGTGAATGAGTGGCGTAGTCCTGAAGTGGAGAGATCTGCGCCACGGGCCAGAATACACACTAAACTCCTCCTATTAAGTGAGTACTAGGCACCAAAAGGAATATATATATTTGCTTGAATAATAAATGACCTCTCATAGGCTTCCATTTGTGATTTTCTGATCACATTGTTCATATTGTATCATTCCATGCACATGTCTAAGCTCAATGATATGGTTTGGCTCTGTGTCCCCACAAAAATCTCACTTTGAATTGTAATCCCCATAATCCACGTGTCAAGGGTTGAACCAGGTGGAGGTAATTGAATAATTAGGGCAGTTTTTCCCCATGCTGTTCTCGTGATTATGAGGGAGTCTTGTGGGATCTGATGGTTTTATAAGAGTCAGGCATCTTCCCTGTTTGCACTCACTCCATACTGCTGTCCTGTGAAGAAGGCGTCTGCTTCGCCTTTGTCCTCTGCTATGATAGTAAGTTTCCTGAGGCCTCCTGCCAATCTGGAGCTGTGAGTCAATTAAACTTCTTTCCTTTGTAAATTACCCAGTCTCAAGTATTTCTTCACAGCAGTGTGAGAATGGACTAATACAGTAAATTGGTACCACAGAGAGAGTGGGGTACTGCCACAAAGATATCCAGAAATGTGGAGGCAACTTTGGAACTGGGTAATAGGAAGAGGCTGGAACAGTTTGGAGGGCTCACAAGAAGACAGGAAGATGTGGGAAAGTTTGGAACTTCCTAGAAACTTGTTGAATAGTTTTGACCAAAACGCTGATAGTGATATGCACAAGTCCATCTGTAAGTGGTCTCAGATGGAGATAAGGAACTTGCTGGAAAATAGATCAAAGGTCATTCATGCTATGCTTTAGCAAAGATACTGGTGGCATTTTGCCCGTGTCCTAGAGATGTGTAGATGTTTACACTTGAGAGAGATGATCTAGGCTATCTAGCAGAAGAAATTTCTAAGCAGCAAAGCATTCAAGAGGAAGAAGGGCATAAAAGTTTGGAAATTTTGCAGCCTGACCATGAGGTAGAAAAGAAAAACCCATTTTCTGGGGAGAAATTCAAGCCTGCTGTAGAAATTTGCATAAGTAATGAGGAGCCCAGTGATAATCACCAAGACAATGGGGTAATGTCTCCAGGGTGTGTCAGAGACCTTCATGGCAGCCCCTCCCATAACAGGCCTGGAGGGCTAGGAGGACAAAATGGTTTCATGGGCCAGGCCCAGAGTCCCCCTTCTTTATGCAGCCTCCTGACATGGTGCCCTGAGTCCCAGCTGCTTCAGCTCCAGCTATGGCTAAAAAGGGCCAAGGTACATCTTGTGACATTGCTTCAGAGGGTGCAGGCCACAAGCTTTGGCAGTTTCCACAGGCTATCGAGCCTGTGGGTGCACAGAAGTCAAGAACTGAGGTTTGGGAACCTCTACCTAGATATCAGAGGATGTATGGAAATGCCTAGACGTCCAGGCAGAAGTTTGCTGTAGGGCCAGGGTCCTCAAGGAGAACCTCTGTTAGGGCAGCGCCAAAGGGAAATGTGGGATTGGAGCCCCCACACAGAGTCCCCACTGTGGCACTGCCTAGTGGACCTGTGAGAACAGGGCAATTATCCTCCAGACCACAGAATGGTAGATCCACCTACGACTGGCACCTTGCACTTGAAAAAGCTGCAAACACTCAACATCAGCCTATGAAAGCATCCAGGAGGGGGTGCTGTGCCTGCAAAGCCACAGAGGTGGAGCTGCCCAAGGCTGTGGGAGCCCACCTCTTGCATCAGCATGACCTAGATGTAAGACAAGGGGTCAAAGGAGATCATTTTGGAACTTAAAGGTTTAATGACTGCCCTATTAGATTTTGAACTTGCATGAGGCCTGGAGCCCCTTTGTTTTGGTCAATTTCTCCAATTTGGAATGGGTGTATTTACCCAATGCCGGTACTCCCATTGTATCTAGGAAGTAACTAACTTGCTTTTGATATTACATGCTCATAAGTGGAAGGGACTTGCCTTGTCTCAAATGAGACTTTGGACTTGGGCTTTTGAGTTAATGCTGGAATGAGCTAAGACTTTCAGAGGCCGGGCATAGTGGCTCATGCCTGTAACTCCAGCACTTTGGGAGGCCAAGGCGGGAGAATCACTTGAGGTTAGGAGTTTGAGATCAGCCCGGCCAACATGACAAAACCCCATCTCTACTAAAAAAAATGCAAAAATTAGCTGGGCATAGTGGCATGCACCTGCAATCCCACCTACTGGGGAGGTTGAGCCAGGGGAATTGCTTGAATCTGGGATGCAGAGGTTGCAGTAAAGCTGAGATCATACCACTGCACTCTAGCCTGGGCAACAAAGCAAAAAAAAAAAAAAAAAAACATATATATATATATATATATATACACACACACACACACACACACACACACACGCACAACACACACGCACAACACACATACACACATTTTGGGGGACTGTTGGGAGGGAATAAGGCCATGATTCTCTTTTGAAATACAAGGACATGATATTTGGGAGTGGGCAGGGGCAGAATGATATGCTTCTTTCTCTGTGTCCCCACCCAAGATCTCATCTTGAATTGTAATACCCATAATCCCCAGGTGTCAAGGGCAGGACCAGGTGAAAGTAATTGGATCATGGGAGTGGCTTACGCCTTGCTATTCTCATGATAATGAGTGAGTCTCATAAGATATGATGGTTTTATAAGCATCTGACATTTCCCCTTCTTACAATTCTTTCTGCCACCTTGTGAAGAAGGTGTCTTGCTTCCCGTTCACCTTCCACCATAATTGTATGTTTCCTTAGGCCTCACCTGCCATACAGAACTGTGAATCAATTCAAACCTTTTCTTTATAAATTACCCAGTCTTGGGTACATCTTTGCAGCAGTGTGAAAATGGACTAATACATTCACCAAATACAGTAAGGTCTTTGTGGATTAGAAATATACTGGATTTGACTTTATATTCTCTACATTGCAAAGTAGAGTACCTTGCATATAGGAAACATTAAATAAAAACATACTAACTGAATGGAAACAGAAGAGAAGTTAAAGGATAACTCATGGGAGAAGCTTATGTAGTCTCTACCAGTGTGTCATAAATCCCAAAACATTTGAAAGAAACTATATAGTACATGGATCCACAACACAAAGCTGCTGTCCCAAAGATCCATTTATTCTATTTACTATTAAATCTTGAGCAATTACTTTGACATCCCTACACTGTCATTTTCTGGTCTATAAATTAGGGGTAGTAATACTAACCTGTTATAAGGTCTGAGAATGCAATGCTCTAATAGGGCCTAGTACACAGTAAATATTCAATAACATTTATTTATTATTAATAAAACCTTCATGAAGTTAATATTTCATGTATAAAATTCTGTATCTTTTTCTACCTTTAAAATTAATTGTACATGATTAGACATGTATTTTTTAGAGTATAAGAAATAAACACTAATTGTTAATATTATATTTGTTCATATTCTGGATTAGGAGAAATTTAATTCTCAGTTTGTATTATAAATTTTAAAAATTGCCAGGCATGGTGGCTTAAGCCTGTAATCCCAGCACTTTGGGAGGCTGAGGTGGGTGAATCACCTTAGGTCAGGAGTTTGAGACCAGCCTGGCCAACATGGTGAAACCCCATCTCTGCAAAAAAAAAAAAAAAAATTAGCTGGACATGGTGGTAGACACCTGTAATCCCAGCTACTCAGGAGGCTGAGGCAGGAGAATCATTTGAATTTGTGAGGCAGAGGTTGCAGTGAGCTTAGATCACTCCATTGCACTCCAGCCTGGGTGAAAGAGCGAGACTACATCTAAATAAATAAATAAATAAATAAATAAATAAATAAATAAATAAATAACTGCTGAATAATAAAAAGAAGTTAGGTAATTCAAACATGTATTTTGTTATGATTAAAAATAATCTGACAACAAATGAGCTCAATATAGTAATTATGGAATCAATGTTATGGTTTGTCAAAATGCTAAGGTTAATCTTCACATAGTTTGAGTTTTTATTGTATTTATCTGCTTCATAATTTTGATTAGTGTAAGGAGAATGGCTGTGGCTTCTGTCTGGAGTAGGCCGAGGCCGACATCCAGTACAGCATGACACAGCGGGTTTGGAGCAGAGGTGCACAACCCCATGCACTACATAATTACATTTATGTAGCCATTTGGTTGTAACCTGTTTGTGTGAGCTCATACCTGGCTTTGAGCCACTGTTGTCTGTGAAAAATATAACTGCACTGCTGACTCTGTAGGAGAGAGAAAGAACAGTAAGTCCACATCCCACTTGCCTACGGTCCCTCGAGTGTTTTTCAGCTACCTGCCACCCATCTACTGACTTCCCTCGGACCCCAGCTTGGGTTGGAACCTGAAAATTAGGTTAATATAACTTTTAATATTGAAAATAGTATTTATTATGGCTTTTAATTTATATTTTTGTGAATTATTTGATCCAATATGTGTAAGAAGATGCACATTAGAATATAAAAATACAATTGCCAGACAAATAAAAGACATTTTTGGTTCTTTCATGAAACATACAAACTCAAGAATGAAAATGAATAAAACTATATTCAATCCAGTTAGTCTTGAATTCATGTAAAATTTTTAGTACTTAACAAAGTTGCAAAGATTCATACTATTAAAACAGAGAAAAGTTGTAGAAGTGGTCTAAAAATGACATTCTCAGAAAGTTAGAATTGTCTTGCTTTATTTCGCAGGAATTCCTAACATTATGATTTTTGTGACATAAAGTAATAACTGCTCATATATTTACCAGCGTCTGAAAATCAAATGTGTTATAACATGAATTATCATAGAAGTATATGACTATGCAATTGTAAATGCAAAAAGTCATGCAACACACTATTTTAATAATATAACAATCACCTTACTGCCAATGTTTCCATTTCACTAATTTCATTGAGTCTTATCTTCTGATAACTGTTTAGCTCTTTAATTAGATATCAAATAATTAAACTTTTGAAATGCAGCCAGGCATAGTTTTTTAGTTGCTGTGATAGCATATGGTCATCTTTATCCTACATATTTTGTGTTTTATATCCAAGCACATATCTAATTATCTTTCCGACTGAATTGACTACTTACTGTGCAGGAAGATCTAACACAGGTCATTTGCAATTGTGCAGTCACAAGTCACAAAAAGAATGAAAAAGAGTGAAGAAAGCCTAAGGTTCTTTTGAGAAACCATCAAGTGAACCAATATACACATTATGGGAGTCAAAGAAGGAGATTAAAAAAAGGCAGAAAGCTTATCTAAAGAAATAATAACCAACATGGCACATGGATACATATGTAACAAACCTGCACATTGTGCACATGTACCCTAAAACTTAAAGTATAATAATAAAAAAAAGAAATAATAACCAACAACTTCCCCAATTTTTGGAAGCAAATGACATTCAGATTTAGAAACCCCCAATACATTGATGCATTATAATCAAATTATCAGAAGTCAATACCAAAGATAATTTTAAAATTAGTAAGAGAAAAGTGACATCACATACAAGTGACCCTCATAAAACTGGACCCTCATAAAACTATCAGTTGGTTTCTCAGCAGAAACCTTGCAGGCAAGAATGAAGTAAAATGACATACTGAAAGTGCTGAAAGAAAATAAAATGCCTACCATGAATATTATCCCCAGTAAACCTGTTCTTCATAAATGAAGGAGGAATGAAACACTTTCCCAGACAAACCCTGAGAGAGATCATCAATAGTAGGCCTGCCTTATAAGAAATGCTAAAAGGAATTCTGAAAGAATGAAAGAATACTAAACAGCAAAATGAAAGTATAAAACTTAATGAGTAAATGTAAATACATAGAAAAAACAAGAATACTGTAATACCATAATGTAGATAATTCTAATATTAAAGTTAAAAGACAAAAGTACTAAGCATAACCACAAAAATATGTTAATGTATACCCAATATAACATAGGTAAACTGTGAAATCAATAAGATAAAGAATATGCGTGGAGGTAAAAGTGTAGAAATTTTATAATGTTTGAATTTAAGTTGCCATCAGCTTAAAATAGACTGCTACAAGACAAGCATGCCTCATGGTAACCGTGAAGAATATATCCATATATATACACAAATAAAATATATCAGAGTATATCACTAAAAAACAAATATAATTCCACAAGAGGATGGTAAGGAAGGAAATAGGGACAAAATAACTATAAAATAGATAGAATATAAGTTTTTAAAATTTTAATTAAGAGTCCTCATCTGTAATAATTACTTTCAATATAAATGAATTAAACTTCACAATTGAAACACATAGAGTGCCTGAATAGATTTTTAAAAATAAAGATCTAACTCTATGCTGTCTATAAGAAACCCACCTTAGCTTTAAGGACTAACATAGGCTAAAAGTCAAGAGATGAAGAAAGATATCCCATGCAAACTGCAAACCATAGAGAGCAGGATAGCTATACTTGTATGAGACAAAATATATTTAAGTAAAAAGGTGTTACAAAAATATACTGATAAGTTTTATTTAGTTAGTTCAGAATGTATACATATTTGAAAACATCATATTGAACATAATAAGCAATAACTTTTGCAGGAAACAAAGATTACATAATGATAACTGGTGAATTCATCAGGAAGATAAAACAATTACAAATATATAGGCACCCAACATCAGAGCACCTAAATGTATACATAAAGCAAGCATGACTTACATGAAGGGAGAAATAGAAAAAATCATAGCAGGAGACTTTAATACTCCACTTCACTAATGAATGGGATATCTGAATGAAAAAAAAAAAACAAAAAAGGAAACCGAGGACTAAAACAATACTATAGACCAACGGGACCTAACAGACATATATGAAACATTCCATACAACAGCAGCAGAATAAACATTGTTTCTAAACATGCACAGAATAATCTTTGGAACAGATCACAATTGAGGCCACAATACAAGTCTTAGTAAATTTAAGAAGACTGAAGTCTTACCAAGTATTATTTCCAATCACAAAGAAATGAAACTAAGAATAACAGAAGACGAATTGAAAAATTAAAAGAAATGGTAAGTAAATAATACAATCTTGAACCTACAATGGTCAAAAAAGAAATCAAAATGGAAATTAGAAACTATCTCAAAATAGATTTTTTTCTTAAAAAAATAAAACCAACAGAAAAACTTAAGGCATGCAGCAAAAGCAATATTGAGGGAAGTTTATAGTTATAAAAGCCTACACTATAAAAGAAGAAAGATCTTAAACAATTAACTCTATACCTCAATAAGCTGGAAAAGGAATAACAAATTAAGCACAAAATTAGTAGAAGGAAAGAAATAACTAAGATTTGAACATAAATAGCCTAGAGAAACAAGAAAAATGTCAACAAAGTAAAGAGTTAGTTTTCTGAAAAGATAAAATTGACAAAGCTCTAGGTACATGAACTAAGAAGAGAAACTACTCAAAATAAAAAAAAAATAGGAGATCTTACAACTGATGCTACAGAAATAAAAATAATTAAATGAGACTACTATTGGCAATTCCTCACCAAAACATTGGATAACCTAAAAGAAATGTATAAATTCCTAGAAACATACAACCTACTAAGACTCATCATGAAAAAACAGATGGTCTGATTAGGCCAATAACAAAGAAAAAGATTCAATCAGTAATCAAAAATTTCTTAAAAAGCCAAACCTGCAGAAGTAAACAGTAAAAGGGTGGTTACCAGAGGCCGTAGTACTAGGGGACTGGGGGAGATATTAGTCAAAGGACACAAAATTTCGGTTAGACAAGAAGAATAAGTTCAAGACATCTATTACACATCATGGTGACTACAGTTAATATCAATATATTGTATGACTGAAAGTTGCTAAGATAATTTAAATGTTGAAAGCTGCTAAGAGAGTTTAAAAATTGTTACCAGAAAAAAAAAAAAGTTAAGTACATGAGGTAATGTGTATCTTCAATAACTTGATTTAGCCATTCTACCATTATCTATAAATACATTAAAGGATCATGTTGGGCACAATGAATATACACAAATTTAACTTATCAATAAAGTATATCTTTATCTTTCCAATGAAGAAGAGCCCAGTACCAGATAGCTTCACTGTTGAACTCTACCAGACAAAGAATAATTAACATTAATTCTTTTCATTAACAGAATGAAGGATAAACATCACATGATCATTTCATTAGTGGCAGGAAAAGCATTTGACTAAATTCAGCATGCTCTCATGGTAAAATTTCTCAAAAACTATGCATAGATGGAATTTAAGTCAACATGATAAAGACTATATATGAAAAGCTCACGGCTAACATAATATTCAAGGGCAAAAAACTGAAAACTTTTCCTCTATAATCAGCAACAGAGTGAGAATCTCACTCTCACCACTTCCATTCAACATAGTACTAAATGTTCTAGGCAGAACAACTAGACAAGAAAATAAAATAAATGCCATCCAAGTCAGAAAGGAAGAATTAAACGTATATCTGTTTGGAGATGACAGGGTCTCATATGTAGAAAACTCTAATGACCCCCCCAAAAATCTGTGAGAAACGATAAATTCAGTAAAATTTCAGTATACATAATCAACAAATGAAAATCATGGTTTTTAAAAATTTAGTTTTTTAATTGGTAAGTATAAATTACATACTTAAAATCAGTTGTGTTTTTATATATAAACAATAAACTAATAATGAAATTAAAGACATAATTTATAATAACATTAAAATAATAAAATTCTTAGGAATAAACTTAACCACGGAGGTTAAAGACTTGTACACTTAAACTAAAAAATATGATGAAAGAAATTTTAAAAGACATAAATACACGGAAAGACATGTTGATTTCATTGTTTAGAAGAATTAATATTGGAAAAATGTCCAAAATACACAAAGTAATCTACAGATTCAGTGCAATCCCTGTCAAAATTCCACCGGCAGTTTTTACAGAAATAGAAAAAAAAATTGTGATTTGCATTTCTCTGATGGCCAGTGATGATGAGCACTTTTTCAAGTGTTTTTTGGCTGCATAATTGTCTTCTTTTGAGAAGTATCTGTTCATGTCCTTCACCCACTTTTTGATGGGGTTGTTTGTTTTTTTCTTGTAAATTTGTTTGAGTTCATTGTAGATTCTGGATATTAGCCCTTTGTCAGATGAGTAGGTTGTGAAAATTTTCTCCCATTCTGTAGGTTGCCTGTTCACTCTGATGGTAGTTTCTTGTGCTGTGCAGAAGCTCTTTAGTTTAATTAGATCCCATTTGTCAATTTTGGCTTTTGTTGCCATTGCTTTTGATGTTTTAGACATGAAGTCCTTGCCCATGCCTATGTCCTGAATGATATTGCCTAGGTTTTCTTCTAGGGTTGTTATGGTTTTAGGTCTAACATGTAAGTCTTTAATCCATCTTGAATTAATTTTTGTATAAGGTGTAAGGAAGGGATCCAGTTTCAGCTTTCTACATATGGCTAGCCAGTTTTCCCAGCACCATTTATTAAACAGGGAATCCTTTCCCCATTGCTTGTTTTTGTCAGGTTTGTCAAAGATCAGATAGTTGTAGATATACGGCATCATTTCTGAGGGCTCTGTTCTGTTCCATTGATCTATGTCTCTGTTGTGGTACCAGTATCATGCTGTTTTGGTGACTGTAGCATTGTAGTATAGTTTGAAAACAGGTAGCGTGATGCCTCCAGCTTTGTTCTTTTGGCTTAGGATTGACTTGGCGATGCGGGCTCTTTTTTGGTTCCATATGAAGTTTAAAGGAGTTTTTTCCAATTCTGTGAAGAAAGTCATTGGTAGCTTGATGGGGATGGCATTGAATCTATAAATTACCTTGGGCAGTATGGCCATTTTCATGATATTGATTCTTCCAACCCATGAGCATGGAATGTTCTTCCATTTGTTTGTATCCTCTTTGATTTCATTGAGCAGTGGTTTGTAATTCTCCTTGAAGAGGTCCTTCACATCCCTTGTAAATTGGATTCCTAGGTATTTTATTCTCTTTGAAGCAATTGTGAATGGGAGTTCACTCATGATTTGGCTCTCTGTTTATCTGTGATTGGTGTACAAGAATGCTTGTGATTTTTGTACATTGATTTTGTATCCTGAGACTTTGCTGAAGTTGCTTATCAGCTTAAGGAGATTTTGGGTTGAGACGATGGGGTTTTCTAGATATACAATCATGTCATCTGCAAACAGGGACAATTTGACTTCCTCTTTTCCTAATGGAATACGCTTTATTTCCCAAACCACAATGAGATACCCTCTCACACCAGTTAGAATGGCCATCATTAAAAAGTCAGGAAACAACAGGTGCTGGAGAGGATGTGGAGAAATAGGAACACTTCTACACTGTTGGTGGGACTGTAAACTAGTTCAACCATTGTGGAAATCAGTGTGGTGATTCCTCAGGGATCTAGAACAAGAAATACCATTTGACCCAGCCATCCCATTACTGGGTATATACCCAAAGGACTATAAATCATGCTGCTATAAAGACACATGCACACGTATGTTTATTACAGCACTATTCACAATAGCAAAGACTTGGAACCAACCCAAATGTCCAACAATGATAGACTGGATTAAGAAAATGTGGCACATATACACCATGGAATACTATGCAGCCATAAAAAATGATGAGTTCATGTCCTTTGTAGGGACATGGATGAAACTGGAAAACATCACTCTCAGTAAACTATCGCAAGGACAAAAAACCAAACACCACATGTTCTCACTCATAGGTGGGAATTGAACAATGAGAACTCATGGACACAGGAAGGGGAACATCACACTCCGGGGACTGTTGTGAGGTAGGGGGAGAGGGGAGGGACAGCATTAGGAGATATACCTAATGCTAAATGACGAGTTAATGGGTGCAGGAAATCAACATGGCACATGGATACATATGAACAAACCTGCACATTGTGCACATGTACCCTAAAACCTAAAGTATAATAATAAAATTAAAAAAGGAGAATCATAAAAAAAAAAAATTGTGAAATTTGTATGATACCACAAAAGAACCCTCATAGATGAAACAATGTTGAAAAAGAATAAGCTGGAGACATCATA
Source organism: Hylobates moloch (assembly GCF_009828535.3). NCBI lineage: Eukaryota > Metazoa > Chordata > Mammalia > Primates > Hylobatidae > Hylobates > Hylobates moloch. The sequence continues at coordinate 98,682,385 of NW_026652277.1, read as the reverse complement.
CTTTCAGAATTCAGATGTTACAAAGCTATGACAATTAAAGTAATTTTTCTAGTATTGTGTTAGCATAAAAATAGACGTATAGAGCAATCAAACAGAATAGACAGCCCGGAAATAAACTCATGCATATTTGGTCAATTGAACTTTAACAAGTATGCCAAGAACATACAATGAGGAATGAATTGTTTCTTCAACAAATGCTATTGATAAAACTGGGTATTTACATACAAAATAATGAAATTGGACCCTTGTCTTACACCCTACACCAAAATCAATTCAAATTGGGTGAAAAACTTCAGTGTAAGTTCTTGAAACTTTAAAACTCTTAGAAAAAATTATGAGGAAAAGCTCTTGACATTGCCCCTATCAACATTTCTTGGATATGATGCCAAAAGAACAGCCAAAACAATAGCAAATATAAAGAACTATGACTACATCAAAGTAAAAAGCTTCTACATAGAAAAGGAAATGATCAACAGCATGAAAAGACAATGGAATGGGAAAAAGATTTGCAAAGCATGTATCTGATAAAGGATTAATATACAAAATATATAAGGTACTCCCACAATTCAAAAACAAAATCCCAAATAATCTGATTTATAAATTGGCAAAGAATCTGAATAAACACTTCTCCAAAGAAGAAATCCTGATGGCCAACAAGTATATGAAAAAATGCTCAACCTCACGAATCATCAGGGAAATGGAAAACAAACCACTATGAGTAATTAATCAACAGCTGTTAGGATGGCTATGATCAAAAAACACAAGGTAACAAGTGTAGGTGAGGATGTAGTGAAATTGGAATCTTCATATACTGTTGGTGGGTATGTGAAATTGTGTAGTCACTATGGAAAACAGTATGGAAATTCTTCTCAAAATAGTAAAAACAGTACTATCACATGATTCAGAAATCTCACTTCTGGGTATCCATCCAAAATAATTGAAATCGGGATCTCGATGAAATAGCTGTACTCTCATGTTCATTTAAGTATTATTCACAATAAGCAAGATAGGGAAACCACCTAAATGTCTATTGATGATAAAATGATGGTGAATGGTGAAACCAAGTGTGGTACATACGTACGATTATTCAGTCTTGAAGAAGAAGGAAGTCTTGCTACATGCAACAACATGGATAAACCTGAAGGACATTATGCTAAGCAAAAGTCAGCCACAAAAGACTCATGTTGTATAATTCTACTAATAGGAAGTACCTAAAATAAAAAAAAAAAAACAAAGTAGAATAGTGATTATCAGATACTGGGTGGAAGGGAAAATGGGAATTGTTCACTGGGCAAAAATTTCAGTTATACAAGGTGAATAATTTCTAGAAATCTGCTGTACTACATTGTGCTCATACTTAACAAATTTTCCCTGTAAAATATTGTGTTGTTTCTGTGTGATGTTAACTAACACAAGCACGTATTTTTGCTTTTGTTTTTAATTTCCACTTTTAAATAGGATCGTCATATCTGAAAATGTCCTACCAATATATAGGGACATTTATCTCGGAGGTAACACTCTTTTGTAAAATGCAGATAAAAAGGAAATGAAAAAAGATTCTAAGGAAGAGGCACAATATAAAAAAGCTTTTCTTTTCCATTGAAGTAATCAGGATATATAACTGGATAGAATTGCCTCTGTTTAGAGAAATAAAAAGAATATATTGGAATCAGTAAATGCATTTTCTTTTAGTAAAAGGGTTAGCGCACGGATATTTGTCACTTTGGAGATGTCACTGCTATAGCCTTGGGGTTTCAGAAGCAAATTCTGTGCTTGAGATGAAATCCAGCTGAGATTCTGTTTCTCTTAATATGAGAAAGAATGACTTATAAATGAAGATTTAAAGTACTTGAGTAAGCTTTGAACTAGTCAAGCTGAAACTTAACTCCCATTTCGTCTAGTAAAGCTCTCACTGCCAGAATGTTTTCTGGTTGTAGAGGATAAATGACAATATGTACCAGCCGTAAATTGGCTTATATTTTGGACCAGAAGAGATACTATAAATGGAAGCCAAATGCCAGTTTTGACAAGTTATGAATATAACTCCCAAGAAGCCAAATACATTTTTAGGATTCTGAACGGCTTTTTCTTATGTAGTAATTGGACTCTGGTAGAACAGCCACTAAATGGTGTTTACAACACTACAAATAAATTTTAATTTCATCCATATCATTTCACTCCTTAAGCTAGAGAGTGATGAAACATTATTTATACTTCTATTCAGTTCTTTAAGTGGAGGAAGAGCTAAAGGCAAAATTCCTATAAACAAAAGGAAGCTAAAATTGAAATCTGTAAGGAAATTATAAAGTTTAAAAAAATAACAATTTTTTCATATATGCAAAGAATAGCAGAGTACATATTTATTTCTTTGTATTTGCAGAAACACCATCGAGCTAAGCTATTTACAATGTAAATGTTTAATCTAAATATTGTATAGGCCAAAGAAGAAATGAAGATTATGTATTTCAAATAAAACAGAACACCAGTAAAGAATATATATATATATACATATATACCTATACACATAAACACACACACACCTATCTGTAGTCAAATGTGAGAGAAAAGTGTGCATTCACCAAATTCAAACACCTTAATCTGTATTTATAAATTATATGTGGGATAGGTCTTAGTGCTTCATGAATATACAATAAATGCTTTGAATAGATCAAATGCCTATGAAAATAATAAAGAGTGTACTTAAAAGGTGTTCTAGTGGCAATGGATATTTTGCCATCAACATTTATGAATAAAATAAAAATGTCATCAAGATTACATATTGAGATTCATTCTTTGATAAACAGCAGGGAGTAAGAAAAGCATATTCTCTAATATCTGGCACATATTTGTATTGCTGTTTCAAATAGAGAGAAGAATAATTAAAAAGAGGTAGTACATTAAGATAAACTTTACTAAAGAAATACTAAATACCTGAAAAAGTAGATGAACGGCACAGTATTGGGGTTAAACAAAATGGGGATGAACACTGCAAAATTAAGAATTTTGACTCAAAACAGTAGATTCAGCTAATATAACTGATGGAATTTCCAGGGTAATGGGAAATACTCAAATTAAATGTGAGATTATAAGTATTTTGAAGTATGTTTAAGTATGTGGGATGGGCATGAAATAGAGTACACTTTCCGCTAAATAAATTGTAATGTGTTTTTATTACAAAACGTAAAAATATTGTACACCAACATATCTCTGGACTGCTGCAAATCAGAGGGTTTGGTAATTCTCAACAACTTATTTTATCAAAGGTAAAAGACAAGAGATGATATTGGTTTCAAGAACAAAACTGGAACAAATTGATCAACACTTCATGGCAAAGATGAAAAGACTGACAAAGTAAGATGTAGTGACAATGACGTGTGATTATCCAATTATCTGTTGGAATTCTCATTTACATAAAAACTAGATTGAATATTCTTGATAAGCCTTCTCCCAGTCGATATAGAGAAGATACTTTAGATTTAATTGTAACCAATTAAGAACTATTTACAATGAACCAGAGATGAAGGGCACCTAAGAAAAAATTAACCCTATCACCTTACATGCGGACAGTTCAAGATTACCAGATACAATTCAAATATTATTATAACAGCATTCTGAAAAATAGGCATTAAGAATACTAGAATTTCTTGGTACAACATCATAGATCACTTCAAGCTTATGGTCAGGTTTCTGTCCTTAATGAATAAAAGAATAAAGGTACAAGCTTTTTAAGTCTGAAAAAGAATATCTGACAATTTTAATCAGAAGTTTTTTTAATGAAGAACGAAAAAAGAGTTAGTCATAAGGCATTCTAAGATGAATGCAAATTTTAAAATGACACTCAAAAAATAAAAAAGAAAGTCAAGGAATCAGTGCCACATATTGCTATAATTGAGTATTACATCAAATAATATGATTTCAATGATAACAACGATGTTTGGAAAAATTGCTAGAGGTAACAAAAAAAGGAACAAAATTATGTTGCTCTCTAAACAGAAAAGAAAATATTCTATAGTACAAGGCTTGAGCGACTTTGTTATATTTTGTTTTGTTTTGTTTTGTTTTAATATAAAAGGAACCTGTTGTCAAATGACTTGCCCAAGGTCATACGGTTGTTCAGAAACAGAATTGGAAGAGTCTATTGCTGACCTCGTTTGTTTTACCAAATCAAAACTGCCTCTAAAAAAGCTCCAAAAAAATAAATAAATAGAGACCTAAGGTATATCATAGGAATGTTAAGACACATGAAAGCTGACAAGAGGAGGTATTAATTGGTCTTATTTTTAATCATTCAAGGAATGTGATTAGAAAGGTGGAAGAAAAAGATGAAATTAATATGACAACAGATATTCACTCCAATATTCAAAGATGAAATGAGATACCTTTGGGAAGTACTGAATTATTCCTCTCTCAAAATATTCACACTTGAGTAATAAATATTAGTCATAAATGCAGGAGTTTGGATTCAAGAATCATTGGGATGGTAAGAATAAATAAAATTTTGTATCTGAGAAGTCAATAATTAAAATTACATGTCAAAAGGAAAGATTCTGGGGGAAGTGGCATTTATTTACCTGAGAACGTAATAGCTGAATTTCCTAAGAATTTGAGAACTGTTCAAGTAAGCCTTAGTTTGAAGGCTGAGGAACGAGGCAACATAATATTGAAAACATTTGAATTTTTTAAATTAGTTAATGAGCCACTAGAAATTACAAACCACTGTGTGGCTGATAATATAGTTGGTACCTTGTAAGTGAATGCTAAGCAAATAGATGAAAGAGCAAATTAACTTTTAGAAAAAGTATTTAAAAATAAAGTGGCCCTTCTTCATTACTCAGCTTTTCATTCTAAATTTATCAACCGGCCATATGATGTATTATTTGTTTTCATTTTCATTACTCCACTTAAAAACATGAATTTTGTTTACATACAATATTAAGAAAGAAACAGCCAAATCTAAAGCAGTAAACTACCTCAGATAACAAATAGCATTTATTCATTGTGTTCTGTTTGACCTTTATGTACTGACTTCTTGGTTTGTGAGTTGATAAGCGATCTCTAAATTACACTGTCCTGGACCAAATTGCAGAGTACCTTGTCTGCTTTCTGACTTGGAGTCACAGTTCATCTTGACCTTGCTATTGGCATAAGTATCAGATTGGGTAATGACCTTATTTTTTGCTATATTGCAGTCCCTAGTTATCCACTTGGCATTTATGGTCAGCTTTTCATTTACAGCCTGGTGCTGACATTCCCCAGACAATACGATACGTTATCTATTGACATTAGTGCTCGCTATCCAAAATCATGCACTAACATAAATCCTCCAGGTCTCCCAGACACATCGTGCTGTGAAATTCTTAATGAACTTGAAACAATTTACCAGATAATCAAGTGTTTTATCTAGGAGTATACCACATCATTATTCACATACCTGCTATTTTCCCACTGAAATGAAACGTGTTTTCTTTCAAAAGTCAAAAGAAAAATTATATTTTATTGTGTTTATAAGAGTAAATTACATTGCGATGCATAGAAAAAAACTATCTTTGAAACATAGCAGTACAATTAGAATTAAGCAAATACCACTGTAAGATTTTTGAAGATATTTGATTTCTATTCTATACCTTTAATGGCTTTGAGAAAATATGTGTAGCTTGCATTTCAAGAATTTAAAAGCAAAATGACTTACATTAATATTAATTTGTATCTCCTAAAGCATATTACTCATTTTTAGTACAGTATTATGCACTATCATATTTATTCAATGCTAATTTTTTGAGTGACAATATTCTAAAATCAATTAGCGATTTTAATGTAGTACAAAAAATAAACCCAGTATTCATTTCATTTTTTCAAAATCAAAGAGGCTGAAGAATATCATGGCTCTTTCTACTTTTTTATGTAGCTAAAAACAATAAGAAAATATTTATACAGATATTTAATTTCCTTTAATTAAATATACTTCAGTGTCCTAATTTATGTATAAAATATAATGATAAATATACAAAGTATTTTTTAAACTTTAAAACTAAATTTTTGGGGAAAGTTTAACAGGAATGAATTTCAGTTCAGGCTTGATAATTTCATACAGATAAATAAAAATTAAGTTAAAATGCTGAATTTTAAAACTGTGCTGGCATATCATGAGAGCTTTTCAGGAAAAACATCTATTTTCCTTTAATAAGATTATGAAAATTAAAGCCCATTATTGTATTACAAAGATATAGTTTAACAATGCTATTAATTTCATTGGTCTTGTTTTATTAGGATATAATTATTTAAAGGTGACAACATTCATAAATTTGTTTTCTTTAAATTTATGCAATTGCAGATGTGACATGACATGACTGTATAAAAGTGTATGGTTTAAACACTGGTCACCTAAATTATTAAGGATCTATTTTGTTTTTCTTGTTTTAACATATGGCAGTAGTTCTCAGAGTGTGGTCTTTGAGGTTGGCGGTATAACCATCACCTGGAAACTTATTAGAAAAGCAAAATCTCTGGCCTCTCATCCTGGCTGACTGAATCAATAAATGGGGAGAGGGTCAAGCTCTGTATGTCTTAACAAGTCCAATGGATAATTCAGATACACGTTAAAGGTTGAGAATCATTAACCTATGAGTTTTCAGCTGTGGTGTCATATTAGAATGATCAGAGGTGTTAAAATAAATACATGCATAAGTCTTATGCTATAACAATTGAAATAAATTATCTGGTGAGAAGACACAGTACTTATTAAATAACCATATTTCTAATGTATAGCCAGGGCTGAGAACCACTGATTTTACCTAACATCCAATAGAGCTTTTTTATTCCTCTTTCCTTTCTCTGGACCTGAGAGTGTTCTTTCACTGACCTTTTCATTCAAAAATTACTATCTGATCACCAGACTCTAATAGTCAATGCCAAGCCTTCCCATTTTTGCCTAACATCCTGATGGGACCCATGTTGTTGACTTATTTTGTATTGTAAGTGACATATCAATTTAAATAAACTACTATCTCCATACACAAATAACATTGTATTAGTAATTTTTAACAAATACAAAGGTGACCCACAAAGTTCACTGCTTCTTTAGGCTACTCATCTTATCCCACTAGATCTTTTTTCTAGTAAGTATTTAGATGATGTTATACAGTAAAAATGCATTATAAGTCCATTGAATTTCCTGATCATTTAATAACCTAGCTTGTTCCTACTATACTACTATGCTATAGCATTAATAGTCACCCCCAGAATCAAAATTATTAGTTTATAATTAGGTTATGAAAATGTAATACTAACATAGAAATGTAGTCAGGTGGTAATTCTTCAGGCCTAACAAACTCCCAGTCATGCTAGGGATTTACTGGTCATTAAAAATGTTTGAATGTCCAGAAATTTTAAGTATCAGTTTCTTTTATTTTGTTGTTCATGACTCTAAGTTCAGTGTTTCTCAAACTGTTGTGATACCTAAGAATTAAAAAGGTTGCATTATAGAACATTATACAGTACTTTATTTGTGAAGTAGATAATTTTCAAAGAAGTTTATGTTAACAAGATGTTTAAGTATTAAACATTGGAAGTGATTACACTGTCATCACTTCCAATGTTTTTCTAAAGCAAAAACGTTACTTATGAATTCATGCTTTGTGGGAGAAACAGATTATTTTACAAAATGTCTTGTAATGTGTCCTTCAATGTTTAGAATCTGTTGTTTCTTTACTATATTTAATAAAATATCAATTACTGACACATTTTAATTTATATCTTTCACATACCATTTCTAAATAACTTCATTGCAACCCTCACAGCATCAAGCCCACAATTTGAGTAAATGCTAACATTGTTTTGTTGTTGCTTCAAGTCTCTCTTACTCATCCTAAATGCAGATGTTGAAAAGTTTTTAAAATGTAAAAATTTTTCTCATCATGGAAAAAACTGGAAGTAACTGTTTTACTCAACTAATATCTTCAGGTTTACCTAAAAGTTTCTAAAATGCCCAATTCCAGTTCATTTCTTATCAACTCATTTCATGTTTCTTTTCTTTCTTTCTCTCCTAAAATGCATATCACGACCTCATCTTGTGTAATATTGTGATCTCTCTTCAATATTTGTATCAAATACAAAATCTTATAAAAATTATGTGTTTATTTATCAGCATGAAACCCTAATCATGTAGCCTATCAAGGTTATATTTTCTTTATATTTTCCTTTAAGAATTTCAGAATGATATACTTTTATCATTGCAAATATGTGGATTCAAATAATATATTTGCTGAAAACACAAATATTTAGCTTTCAATGCCACATTTAATGAAATCACAAACTAATTTTGTGGAAGCCTGAGATGTTCTAAAAAGAATAAGAAATCATGAAAATATTTCTGCAGGCAAACAAAATTCAGTCTTTCCACACGTGTGGTATACATGTTTTTCCATGGTTAAAAAAATATGTACACTACACATGTTGATATAAAATATTTCCTTTTAACTAATATTCTGAAAAAAACTTTTGAATAATCACATAGAGGATATATATGAATATGCAGGTTTGTATGAATTTTATGAAAGACAATAATTACTAAACATTCAAAAATCAAACCATTTTAATAACCACCTATGTGCTAGAAATCAGCTTTGCCTCTACTGAAACAATTTGTTCAGTCTTTCTACTGACTACATTCTTATAATGTTGCATTTCAGTAGCTTCAAAATTATATTGAGGAATAATTAAGTGAAAATTTTAATTATATAAAACAATCCATAATCATAATGTAGTGGTTACATTATATACACACATGTACACATATAAATTATTTTTCTCTTTCTGAAAAACCTTGTTTCCTTTCCTAAAGGAAACATAAACATGCGTTATTATTTTCTTTCATTTAATTTTTATTTAGTATTTCTTTGACCACGTTTTATGGAAATTTAAAATGACTATACATTTTTACATTTCTGTTTGTTGGAAATAGTCACATTTGTATACATCTTATTATTTTTGAATCTTGACCTAATCCTGTCTGTGAAACCACTGCAGTGCACTATATAAAGGGCAAGAGAGATGGGGTGAGATTTGAATCCCCATTCCATGAATGACCTCTGTGCTTCTGAATTTCCTAAATCTGAAGAGATTCAGAAAAAAAGTCATGAGTATGCGATTCCTCTTTGAGGAGACAACATGAACCTGTTAACTGGAGGTTAATTTACATGCTATTGCTAGAGCAGGAAAATTGTATCTTTGGAGAGATTAATTGAAGAGCATAAATCTTTGCTCATATTTAAGGAAAAAGCAGTTTCCTCTAGTAGCTAAGAAAACAAAAAAGATTACAAAGTTGATTCATAGATGACCACGGAGAAAGATAGCGAAGTTAGTAATACCAACAAAGGTGTTAGCAGGCTAGTTCTTACAGACCATACAGCAACATAATACCATTATGATCTGAAAAATCATGAAAATGGGGCTACTTACTCAGGAAATTCTGGAATTTACCTTTCACTGGAGAAAAATTAGACACAAAAAAACTCTTATGCAGTATGGATAGATGAGAATATTAAAAGACTTCAAAAAATCTTAGGCTTGAAGGTAGTACGATCTCTAGACATATAATTTTGGTTTATTTCCTTTCTTTTAATATAAATTCCTTTTAATAGATACAATAGATATATTTTTAAAATTTCTTCCTGTGACCCTTATGTTTTCTATACTTGTAACTTAGGCTATTTTAATTTCATGTAATGTGACATACCACTGAGGTTGTTTTACTTCCTTTTTCACGTAGTGTCCTTTAAAGAAGAAAACAGATGTCTTAAATACATAATTATATTTGCCTCTCAAAATGACTTTGTTCTGCTGTTATCACTATTTTACACATTAGAAAACTGATGTTCAACAATGTTACATCAGCCTACAAAAGACATACCTACGTGAGCATTAAAGCTAATATTTGAAACCGATACTCTTGTTTATCTGTTATGTTTTCCTGATGCATTGATCCTGCTATAATCATGAAGTGTCATTATATAACTCTGGTAACACATTTCTTTTGACACTGGCTTTTTAAAATATTAATACAGCCACTTCAGACATTTTAAGGTTACCGTTTTCAAGGTGTATCTTTCTTCTTCTATTTACTTTCAGTCTTTCAAATAGTCCTATATAGGTCTTTACATTTAAAATGCATTTTTGTAGAGACTATATATATTCTAATAATATAAATATATATGTTGTTATGAAATGTGAAGGGTTTGAAATGTTACACATCATGCACAGATATTTATATATAGATGGCCACTGCATGGCTGGGTTTGGGAAAAAGAACTTAATATTATTTATCCTCACAGCAAAATGAACAACTGTGGTAACATTTCAGTGCTGGTCCTCACCCCCACTCCTCCCAGCCAGCATCACCATAGAGTGATGTGGTGAGAGTCACATGCAGAAATATCTTAAGGAAATACCAGCTTTCACTCAATAGGTAAGGGATACAGGAGAAAAAAAAAAAGTTTTCAGTGTTTATAAATGGCAGAGACTATTCACTTTCCCCCATTCCTTTAAGAGAGTCTTTTTGGAGAAACAATGGAAGAATCCTTAATTTTTACCTTTGTCATAAAAATACATTTCCTTCGGAGTCAGATAAGGCCTTTGTCTTCAGCTTCAAACCTTCAAGGGTCTGGGTTGCATTTTTTTTTTTTTTTTTAATGTAAACACCTGGGAAGAAAACTCTCCAGCTTTCCTCAGGGACTTTTCGCCCACCTTTGATGTTAATGTTATTGTTATATAACATCCTACAATATAATTGATTGGCTCTTGGGAACATAAAAGAAACTTGCATGATCTTTTTAAATCTGAACAATTGGCTCCCTTAGGGAAACAAATGGCTGCAGATCTAACTTTTATGGTGTAAGAAAATGTTCTTGGGAAAAGTAAGAGCTACACTCTAACTTTATAGTATATTATAAGGTATTATAATATATTAGATTCCATAGCTCCAGAGGCTGTGGTTTTACAGAACAACTACACAATTGAAATTCAAGAAAGATTTATTCTTTCACAGTACAGTGGGTGTTTTTTTTGTTTGTTTTGTTTTGAATATTCTGACAATTTCCACCTTTCAATCAGGCTGTCTCATTTGTTAATGTCTAATACAATTATTCACATGGTTGGTTTAAGTCTGCCACTTTATTTTTTATATACTACTTGGTTGCCCTAGGTATTACGATTTACATCCTTGATATTTTATAGTTCAATTATAGTTAATGCAATATTTCATGAGAATATATATGAAAACTTTAAAATCTTGCTCATTCTTTGTTATAATTCTTTTTTTATTATACTTTCAAGTTTTAGGGTACATGTGCACAATGTGCAGGTTACATATGTATACATGTGCCATGTTGGTGTGCTGCACCCATTAACTCGTCATTTAACATTAGGTATATCTCCTAATGCTATCCCTCCCTGCTATCCCTCCCCCCTCCCCCCTCCCTCCACCCCACAACAGTCCCTGGTGTGTGATGTTCCCCTTCCTGTGTCCATGTGTTCTCATTGTTCAATTCCCACCTATGAGTGAGTGTTATAATTCTTAAATGTATCACACATACCTTCATTATAAATCCTGTAAGATAATGTTATATTCTTCTTTTATACAATCATGTTTTTAAAGAAATCGAGATAAACTAAGAACAAGGGAAAATAGTATTTTGCATTTACTAGATAATTAGCATTTACAATGCTAGTCTTTCTTTACTGAATATATATATGACTGTTGACCTGGGACAATTTTCCTTTAGTTCAAAGAACTTTTTTGACTTTCTTGTAATGCAGGTCCGTTAGAGATAAATGCCTTTAGCTTAGTTTAAAATATCTCTATCACTTCTTGGTTACGGAAAGGTATTTATTCTGTGTAGAATTTGAGGTTGACTTTAAAACAATTATGCACGTTATTTTTTTGAAACAGGAGCTCACTCCACTCGCTCAGGCTGGAGTGCAGTGGCTTGATCTTGGCTCACTGCAGCCTTCACCTCTTGGGTTCAGGTGAGTTTCCCATCTCAGCCTCCTTAGCAGCTGGGACTAAAGGCGTGTGCCACCACACCAGCTAATTTTTTATATTTTTAGTGGATACAGGTATTGCCATGTTGCCCAGGCTGGGATGCATTTTAAATATGTGTTCATTTTCTTCTGTCTTTCAGGGTTTCTGGTGGAAAAAGTCAATTCTCATTTGGATTCTTCTTACCATGTATGTAATGTGGCAATTCTCTTTTGCAGCTTTCAAGAGGCAATTGACTCTTAATAATTTATGTTTCTCAGTATGGATTCTTTTGTGTATAGCCTACTTCATGTTTGACTGACTTCTGTCTGCAAATTTGTTTCATTAAATTTGGGAAAGTCCAGTTTATGATATGTTCATATATAATTTTTTCTGGCCTATACTTTCTCCATTCTCTGTTACTAAAATTATACACATGTTGGACATTTGAATAACGTCTAACAATTGCCTGAGATCAGTGCCTTTTTTCTTTTCAATATTTATTGTTTCTCTCCTTCACCTTGGGTAAACTCTGTTGGTACACTTGAAAGTTCACTTTCTTTCTACTCTGCCATGTGCATTAAGCTCTGAAGTCCACTCAGTGATTTTTTTTCAAATTTCAGAGACTGTATTTTTTTTTAGCTCTAGAACTTCTTTCTCCTTCTCATGCTGAGATTTCCTATTACTCAGCTGAGAATTTTTTATATTAAAAACCTATTTTTGTCTATTTTGTAAAACATACATGTGAGATAATCTATACAAACTATTTTTATTTTTATTTATTTATTTATTTTTTTATTATACTTTAGGTTTTAGGGTACATGTGCACAATGTGCAGGTTTGTTACATATGTATCCATGTGCCACGCTGATTTCCTGCACCCATTAACTCGTCATTTAGCATTAGGTATATCTCCCAATGCTGTCCCTCCCCGCTCCCCCAACCCCACAACAGTCCCTGGAGTGTGATGTTCCTCTTCCTCTGTCCATGAGTTCTCATTGTTCAATTCCCACCTATGAGTGAGAACATGCGGTGTTTGGTTTTTTGTCCTTGCGATAGTTTACTGAGAATGATGTTTTCCAGTTTCATCCATGTCCCTACAAAGGACACGAACTCATCATTTTTTATGGCTGCATAGTATTCCATGGTGTATATGTGCCACATTTTCTTAATCCAGTCTATCGTTGTTGGACATTT
>NW_026652277.1:98592850-98668775 GCF_009828535.3 Hylobates moloch | reverse complement strand
CCTGAGACTTTGCTGAAGTTGCTAATCAGCTTAAGGAGATTTTGGGGCTGAGACGATGGTCCAAAATTGACCACATAGTTGGAAGTAAAGCTCTCCTCAGCAAATGTAAAAGAACAGAAATTATAACAAACTGTCTCTCAGACCACAGTGCAATCAAACTAGAACTCAGGATTAAGAAACTCATTCAAAACCGCTCAACTACATGGAAACTGCACAACCTGCTCCTGAATGACTATTGGGTACATAATGAAATGAAGGCAGAAATAAAGATGTTCTTTGAAACCAATGAGAACAAAGACACAACATACCAGAATCTCTGGGACACATTCAAAGCAGTATGTAGAGGGAAATTTATAGCACTAAATGCCCACAAGAGAAAGCAGGAAAGATCCAAAATTGACACCCTAACATCACAATTAAAAGAACTAGAAAAGCAAGAGCAAACACATTCAAAAGCTAGCAGAAGGCTAGAAATAACTAAAATCAGAGCAGAACTGAAGGAAATAGAGACACAAAAAACCCTTCAAAAAATTAATGAATCCAGGAGCTGGTTTTTTGAAAAGATCAACAAAATTGATGGACCGCTAGCAAGACTAATAAAGAAGAAAAGAGAGAAGAATCAAATAGATGCAATAAAAAACGAAAAAGGGGATATCACCACCGATCCCACAGAAATACAATCTACCATCAGAGAATACTACAAACACCTCTATGCAAATAAACTAGAAAATCTAGAAGAAATGGATAAATTCCTCGACAAATACACCCTCCCAAGACTAAACCAGGAAGAAGTTGAATCTCTGAATAGACCAATAACAGGTTCTGAAATTGTGGCAATAATCAATAGCTTACCAACCAGAAAGAGTCCAGGACCTGATGGATTCACAGCCGAATTCTACCAGAAGTACAAGGAGGAACTAGTACCATTCCTTCTGAAACTATTCCAATCAATAGAAAAAGAGGGAATCCTCCCTAACACATTTTATGAAGCCAGCATCGTCCTGATACCAAAGCCTGGCAGAGACATAACCAAAAAAGAGAATTTCAGACCAATATCCTTGATGAACATTGATGCAAAAATCCTCAATAAAATACTGGCAAACCGAATCCAGCAGCACATCAAAAAGCTTATCCACTATGATCAAGTGGGCTTCATCCTTGGGATGCAAGGCTGGTTCAACATACGCAAATCAATAAATGTAATCCAGCATATAAACAGAACCAAAGACAAAAACCACATGATTACCTCAATAGATGCAAAAAAGGCCTTTGACAAAATTCAACATCCCTTCATGCTAAAAACTCTCAATAAATTAGGTATTGATGGGACATATCTCAAAATAGTAAGAGCTATCTATGACAAACCCACAGCCAATATCATACTGAATGGGCAAAAACTGGAAGCATTCCCTCTGAAAACTGGCACAAGACAGGGATGCCCTCTCTCACCGCTCCTATTCAACATAGTGCTGGAAGTTCTGGCCAGAGCAATCAGGCAGGAGAAGGAAATAAAGGGTATTCAGTTAGGAAAAGAGGAAGTCAAATTGTCCCTATTTTTATTTTTTTCTTTGATGATAGTTATAATAGCCACCTGGAATTTTTTTTCTGTTAGTTCTAAACACATGGTTATTTTCGAGTTTAAACTGTTGAGATTTTCCTTCCTCTTGAACCTATGCTATGTGTTCTTGGATTTTTGCTTGTTTAGTAATTTTGGCATTATATTATAGCTATTATGTTAAATTTTAGAGATTCTAAATTTCATCATTTTTCTCTAAGTGTTGTTTCTCTCCTTATAGTAGAATTTTTTGTTTGTTTTGGTAGGATTGAACTGCAAACCTTTTTTTACTTGGGTGATAGCTCCTGTATTATTTCATATATTTGTCATTACAAGAGTTGTCTTGAGTCTTTTCTGCACATGTGTGGTTAAGGTATTAGTTGGGCATGTGAGAAGGTAAAGTTTTGAGACCTCCCTTTGGCTCTTTCCCTTTTAAACATTTCCCCATTCTTTTTAACAAATCCTGGTTTCCTTACTTCACTTTTACAACTCCTTACATAAAACAAAACAAAACAAAACAAAACAAAAAACACTTTTTTTCCATGTGTTTCCCTGTCACAACTGTGAGCACTGCTTGTACTGTCCTTAGATGTAGTCCAAAACCCAAAGTGACAGTAATTTACTCTGCCTACCTACCCTTCTACAGGTAAGCAAAAACTCTGCTATAGAACCTGCCTACTTCTATTCACCCTCTGGTACCTTCAGATAGTTGTTTATTGTATTATATACATGTTTTATAATTTTCTTCAGGGATTTGTTCACTCAATTCTTACTGTGAAAACTGGAATCAAAATGTTATTCCCTTTTTGTTTAATGAAATATCCAAAATAAGACTAGGCTTTCTTCTTATCTGAAGCTCTCGAGCGACTTGGTTTATAAGATATAAAACATCTCAAACTATGTTCTTGGCATTTTTCCTAATTTTTAAGAATTCACAGCATCTCTATTACACAAAACTTCCTGAAACCCTTTATATCATGTTTTGTGAAGAAGAGCCTCACGTGAAAATTTTCCTAGAAAACCAGTTTTTCTACTATCTTTTACTCCTTTCAGTAATTGCAAAATTCTGTTCTCTTTTCATTCCATTTACATTGTTCATTCATTAACCATCATTTAATGACCCGTAACTATGTTCCAGTAAGTGTTAAATTCCACAACAAAAGAACTAACCAGGAAGATCCGAACCCTGAATTGTGTTCTTTGAAAGTAGTTTTAAAAACAAATGTGTAAGCAAATAAATTATAAAACACTTAAAATTGTTACTACACAAGTACCAAAAAAGCTAGGAAAGTGAAGGAAATTTTTATCTCTGTTTGAAGGCGGAAGGTAAAACTTTATAGAGGGCAAGGACATTTGAGTTCATTCTTGAAAAATGACAAGATGTTTCCCAAATAACAGCTGTGGCATAGAGCTTTCCAGACATAAATAAGAGTAAATAGAGATAATCATTTTTTCACATATCATCCCTATTTCTCTCTGTGGCTTTTTTTTAAGCCAAAGATGCAAACATTCATCATATTAAGTACATATTTTAAAAATGTGTATCTTTTTTTCAAAATAAATGTTTTTCTATGTGTTTGACATATAAGGTACATGGAATGGATGTAGCATGTCAAGATGCATGATGCTAAGCTGATAAAACTTGTCCTCCATCATCAACAGTGCAGTATAAAAAATCATTGAAGATTAAATCAAATAATGCCATGATAAAATTTATGTATTAGAAAGATAGTAATAACTCTGGTTATAGCATAGAGAACAAATTTGGGAAGAGAAAATTGTAACAAAGCAGACCATCTAATGCTTCTGAGGACTGATTATAAAGATCTGAACTGCCTCAATGATAACAGGTATTGAAACTTCAGATCACATTAGGAAAATGTGGCAGATGGAATTGACTTGGCAGCTAATAGGAAATATGTGCATAGAAAATATTAACGAAATAAGACTCCAATATTCTATTTTTAGTAATTACATTAGAAAAAAAGGAAGACATTTTCAAGATGGAAGACTGAGTTTTATTTAGCCATTGTTGAGTTTGGCATATATATTATAAATTATGACTTCTTATATCATTTAGGAACAATATGTAGACAACAGAATAACCTGCTTTATATATATATATATATATTTTTTTTTTAGTTTTGGTAATTTCACCGTTATTATTTCTCCCTTATCTCTCTCTTGCCTTAATTCTTTAAGTGTCTCTTAACCCGTTTGTTTTGGTTTGTTCCAATCCTAGCCCTAACCCACAAATTTACTGAGAAAACTTCCTAGCAATATAGACAAAATATATATTTATTAACACAATGTATGTTTACTAATTCATTTTCTTTCTTTTCTTGGATCACCAATTATTTTGTCACAAAATTCTACATAATTGACACATGTTACACACCTTTATTTTGGACTGCCTGCCAAAATGGCACCCACATGGGCTGGGTGAGGTGACTCAGGCCTGTAATCCCTCCTGATTGGGACGCCAAGGCGGGCAGATCACCTGAGGTCAGGAGTTCGAGACCAGCCTGGCCAACATGATGAAACCCCATCTCTACTAAAAGTACAAAAATAGCCAGAAGTGGTGGCACATGTTTGTAATCCCAGCTCCTCAGGAGGCTGAGGCAAGAGAATCATTTGAGCCCAGGAGGTGGAGGTTACAGTGATTCAAGATTGCACCACTGCACTGCAGTCTGGGTGACAAAGCAGGACTCTATTTCCCCCCACCAAAAAGGTACCCATGTTAACTTTGGTTCCATATACTATTCCATAGCCACAATTTTCATCTAATTTCATCTCTCAGAAAACCTTACTCACTTTCAACTTGGGGCTTATTTGCTACAGTATCAATGTGAGATCTTTTAACCTCCGCTTGAGATATGAGATATCTAAGACTGCATTTTTACAACTTGCCAAACGCAGGCCCAGAGCAGTTTTTCTGATGACCATATTAACTTGCTTTCCATCATAGCATGCTTTCTCTGCAGTCAAAAATTGTGTTATTATTGGCATTTTATTATATCTTTTCTTTGATACTGGATACTAATAATCATGAATATTCCCGAGTATGCAAAATGACAACCTACTCACAAAAAATCAAATATAATCTTTTAAATCATTTTTATGATAGATTTTCAAAGCTGCCAAGAAGAAAAATATCACCTGATTTGCTGTATATATGATCTACCTTTATACTTTCTCAAATCCCATGGCTAAAAAAAAGAAAGTATAACAGATAGACCTTTCATCTAATTTTCAACTTGCGACCATGGCCTAAACTTGTATTAAACATCAACCTCTACTAAAAACTATGAGAATGTTAAAAATAAAAACAAAGAAAAACAAAATCAAATTCCTCTGCTCCCTCTGCTATTTTAAAAATTCTGAATAGGAAAAAGATCTACATAGTAAAATAAATGTGATTCAATTAATAGCTTACATTACATTGTGAATTCCTGTATGCTTACATCAAGTTAATGCCCAGTAATTCAATTAAATGAACACAATTTAGAAGGAGAGATTTCCTTAATAATGTAGCAGTCCAGTTTCTGGGTAAAATATAAAACAGTATTTATGGTCATTTACTCAAACCCCTACTAACTTCAGTGGATATTACTTTATGAATTTTACAGTATAATACAAAAGCAAGCTCAATGAAGCAGCTATTTCTCTACCAGTTGAAGATAATAAAATACTAAGTAGTCATTTGTATTAAAGTTGCCCTTCATAAAGTACTGGTGCTGTATATTTTTACTATTTGCTTCCACTCTTATGGTATGCAAATATAATCATTATACCATTTTACTGAAGTGTTCAGCATGTTTCTACACCTTCTAAATTGGTGAAAATGAATTGTGATAGCATGCAATATTAATATAAAATGCCAGGAAAATTGCCCACATAATATAACTCTCACATTATAAGATTTAAAAATGTCAATTTAGCTCTCGCAAACCTCCTCTTAGTTGTGCACATAAGCAGAAACATGAGGCACTAAGTGTTATATATCTTTTGAAAATGGCCCATCTCTCTAGGGATCAGAATAGTAATACTGCTTGCAAAATAATATTTGCAGAATCAATGAGAAAAATACTAATCTCAATGAAATCTAAATGTATTGCTTTACTGCTGTTGAAATTTAGGAAAAAGACAAAACTCTCTCTGTGAAGAATACAATGAGAAATTGACAATCTATCTGATCAGTAGGTCTATACATTTCCCTTTCAATTTTATAGAGTGTATTAAGATCTAAAAAAAATTGTATAGGTTTATTACTGAGAAAATACAGAGTTGAGTCACATAATAATGCTTTTGACCAATTCTGCGGCAAAATTTAAAACGAGGTAGTATGGATCCTTAAGACTACCTATAAAATTATAAGCCATGGTGCTTCAAATGGTAGTACCTTCTAGCTGTATTCAATGAAGAATTTTAATTTTTGAACAAGAATATATTTACTTGGAATGATTGCTTAACTTCTTTCTTCATGCCATGTTCTTCTTTACTTCTTATTCAAATTCTTATATTGTTAAATGAAAGAAACAAATGTGGCATCTTTTAGCTGTTTTCCCTACTGTGAATTATTGGGAAGACAAAGCAATTTACTGGTTTTGTTTCACTTTTTCCTATGACTAATTTGTTCTTGTAAGTAGCTGGAAGTGAGTAGCACCCACACTACATGATTGTTAAGACAGAATAAGTTAAACAAAGAGGAAGACAGGAGAAAAACTAAAATCAGTCTTTTCTGAAGCCAGATTCCTCTTTGTAGGTGTGATTACAGAGGCACTGTCAAATGGCAGCTCTGCAAAGTACTCTTGCTTTCCAAATTAAACAATGGCACTAAGAAATCGGCATGAAAATCTTTGCTCTGCTACATAGAACTGACCTTATTTGTAATATCTCCATCCACCAAATAGGGATAACAAAACTTATGAGAAACAAATATAAGAATTACTAATGAATACATTTAATATAAGTAAAACATTCAGAAACCTAGAAATATCCAACAAATGATAGTTTCACTGGTATCAAAAAAGTTACTCACTGTATTTAATTTTCTCTCCATTACATAAAAAATGTTAACGTATTCTAAATACATGAATAAAAATACAAAGAAATGCCAAATATATGTGACTTATGAAATAAAACAAAACAAACTATATTTCTTTGCCTTACATTTTTATAGAATATCATTTTTTTCTTATTAAAACTCATAAGTAGATTTGAAAAAAAAAAGCAGCAGCAGCAGCAGAATCTTTAATTCCAGAAGGACTTGAACTGAAATCCTGGCATTCTTATTCTAGAAATTTGTGTAATCTTTCCAAACTCTTTTTTTTTTTTTAATTTCTCCATCTCTAAAGTGATATTTCAGGGTGGTTACTGAGAAAATACAGTCGTATTTTCTGTCCTGTCTGGGA
The DNA here is from genome assembly GCF_009828535.3 of Hylobates moloch. NCBI lineage: Eukaryota > Metazoa > Chordata > Mammalia > Primates > Hylobatidae > Hylobates > Hylobates moloch. The sequence goes on along the minus strand of NW_026652277.1, from coordinate 98,661,806 downwards.
TTTCGTAAGTATCTCCAGAAGTGGAAAAAATCTATTCTATTTTCTCCATAGATATTAATATTAATAAAGAAGATAATACTGTCTTTCTTGGACACCATTGTTTCTTTGTGGTATGCTATTTCTCTGCTTTGAAGTTTTTTATCCCTCTTCGATGACAGTTCTCTACACTCCGGAGTCACTTCTTTTTTTTTTTTTTTTTTTTTATTTTTTTTTTTTTTGGAATTCACTTCTTCAAGTGATTTCATCCACTATTAACGGGTTAACAACCAACTGCATGTTGATGGATCCCAAATTCAGATCTCTAGTTCTGAATACTCCTATGTACTTTATATTTTACCAAAATTATACGCCCTCTATTTCACTTACATTATTCATCAACTTTTCTCATAATGCTAGTCATTCCCCTAGTGATTCCCATTACCCTATAAACTTTCCTTTGGCACCACTAAAGTTCACGTTATCTTTTACCCTTGCATGATTTCAGTCAATAGGTAGAGCCGATTTTACTTAATAAATAATCCTCAAGCTGTTCCTATTTCTTGGCCTACTACATCAACTTGAATTTTCAGTATCTATTACCTGAAATTCTTTATTTGGCCGTCTTTTTGCATCTTTGCCTGCAAACTTCCACAAATACATACTTTGCACGGTTATCAGGCTGATCAAAATATCATGAAATGTGGTTGTAAAACTCTTATTTTTTAAATTATGAAATGAATTTCTATCAAATATAAAAACAAAAAATTTTGTACAAACTATCATAATATACCTTTCCTATGACCATTAAAGTTTTCAATGACCTAATGTATATGTGCCTATCCATGTTGATCTTCATCACTCACTGTTTTGCAGTTATTTTAGCAATAGCAAACTGCATTCTTTTCTGTATGCTTTTGCTCATGTCCCCACTTCCTGAAATTGTCTTTTAATCTTGCTTTACTTAATTTCTACTATATTCTGTGACTCAGATCAGACTAGCTAACAGACCTATCACATGCTTAAAAAAAATGCCTTTCACTATGTTAAAGAGAGAAAATTTTAAAAATTTATATATTACATCTTATCTTTTCATTAGGTACATTCATAGCTAAGCCATGCCTTAAGATAATACTAATACCAATTAGAAATAGTTTGTTTAGGACTTTTATATATCCAAACCCATGTTCAGGATTTTATAGGTTTATCCATTAAACTCAAAACAGACTGTGGCAGACATATCACTATTATCCACTGGAGGCCATCCTTAATATGCCTCTCTGATAAAAGACAGACATTTGTTCATTAGATTTCCTCAGAGGGTAAAATTAAGATGTACAGAGTTTAGGTTACTTGTAGGACACCATATAACTAAGTGGTGGATCTAGGACTTCACCCCACATGTTTCTGACTTCCAACATTTTACTTCATAACACTGTGGTGTAACTTCTCTCAATGAAATAACTATGTCTGTCTGTCTGTCTATCTAATCTATCTACCTATCTATCTATCTATCTATCTATCTATCTATCTATCTGTTTTTGTCCTGATGAATATTTAAATGCTGGCTTGACATCTAAAACAAATTAGATAGTAGATAACACTAAATAGTAACATTTTGGAAAACATACCTGGAGTAATTTACCCTCTCCCTACATTCAAATTTAAATACTCATAAAAACACAGAAAAACTTATGAGTTGTTTAGTAGAATGTAAACTAAGCTTAGTGGTCTATAATATGCCAAACATTCATAAGCTCAGTATGACTCTATTACCAACCATAGCACCCTCCTCTTTTACCCACCTACAACAAACATAAGAAGTCAGCATTCTTCACCTCTAATTAACACATTTTCCTCATAGTGCTCTGGAAAGTGAGGCATGGATGCATGATTCATGGAGGGTGAATTATTTTAGTCCTTTAAGGTGCTTTGTGGCTAGAAGGATGGAAAAAGGGGATACAAGTGCTATAAGTGGATCACTTAGAGAGATAATCTATCTCTGTGGGTAGCCTGTACAGAATGAGATACTCCCTAGCCCAACGGCAATGACTGGCTTCTGGAGCAAGATGCTGGCTATTGAAGGTGATAAGAAACTGGTTACGACTCCTCCTGACTAAGGCTGTTTCTGTACCTGAGTCCTTCAGGAGATAAGAAAGAAAACTAGCCAGGAATGTAAATGAAGCTGGTTTTAAATAACAATTCTATGAAAACAAAACAAAACAAAAAACAAAAACAGAGATGGTTGCATTTACTTCCAAGACAATATATTTTATATCTACATTAAGCACAATAGGGTTTGTGACTTAAGTTGTTATACAAAAATGACAGTTACATTTACTTTAGAAAATCTGTGTTTGTGATTATGAAACTTGAGTCCATCAAAAACGAGAATATTTCCTGCCACCCTATCAGTTACTCCCTTCCTCAGTGGTTTAGGGGCTTCTGTGGGCATTTCAAGCCCTTATCAATGTCCAGTATTCCTCTCTTCCCAGGCGCATAGAACAGTGGCACTTTTCTGTTGCCTTGAAGTAAGTTGTAGCCATTAGACTGCACTGGCCAGTCAAATGTGAGTAGGTGATATGAATCACTTTCAGGAAACATTTAATTGCCAGACTGCAACTCTCCTGTGTTCTCTTCTCCAGCCCAAAGGCTGCCTTAAGCTTTTGAGGTCACAGGTTTTTACCATATCATTACTTAGCCTAACCCAAGTGAACCAAATGAACCAACTAAATGAACCAAATGAATGAATGAAAACTGCTTTCTTTCTAGCTGGAACTCTTTCCAGCATGATCCCAAATTAGACAAAGCACTTCCTAAAGCTATTTATGTACCATCATTTCCATAATTAAAACAGGTATAGGGCAAACATGGGTAGATGGTAGAATTTGCTGTCATAGACATTAAGGGCACCGGAGAAAAGGCATTGAAAGACATTGTGATCAGTAAATGCTAAGTGCTGTGCCTTTTCACTCTCTAATTACATAAAGGGAGTAATTTACAGACTGCTTCATATTACCCAAAATATCTGTCCCACAGTCAATTGAACATAAATTTTCAAGAATAAGTCCCTCCTCACATGAACCACAGCAGGAAATAAAAAGCAGTAAGAGGAATTAGACTAGCTGATTTGAGGACCAAAATGCCATCCATTTAATATTAGAGAGTTCAACAACAAAAACATAATATACTTCATATTTATATGAAGAACTGCATGTTTAGGTTATTCAAGAAATAGGAAAAGCAGACAACAAAAAAGAAGGGGCAACTAAAAGAATTTCCAAGGAAGAATCTGACATAAAAAAGAATTAAATATGTTATTAATGCCCCAGGCACTGATAGATGTCCTAGAGATAGAGCTATGAATAGCAATGCCAGATTTGTTTTTATTACATGAAAAATATTTTGAGGAGGCTGTGGAATGTGCTGAATTATTACATCTAGAGGTAGAAGGAGGCAAAACAATGAAATAAAAAGGAAAGCAAAACTTGAACCAGATACTTACAGACAATAACTACAAGAGAGAAATGAAACTGATAGTACGAGGAAGAATGGGGAAGGATTGTGGTTGTTGGTGATTTAGAGTCAGAAGGCTGGGAAGGTCTCTCTAGGAGAAGAAAGTTAACTGAGATTCAAATGATGTGAATAATCCAGTGTTTTGAGGTTTTGGTCTCTGAGGTGAGATCATGTTGGCAGCATTTGAGGTGTAGAAAGTATTCTAGTGCACCTGAAGTGTTCTGAGTCTGAGAAGAATTGTATGAAATGATGTAGGAGAGGTAGCCTGGGCCTTTTTGTGACAGACGCTGGTAGTCACATGATGAAGACCTAGTTAGGCTTCATTTAGAAAATGCATCCAAATTATGAACTACTAGTCCAAATACATTTAAAATATTCTGGTGTATTTTGTAAAGTTAAATACTTCTCTTGTTAATTATGTGTGTTTAGATAGTTAATGAGATAACAAACAACTGTGTTTGGCTTGCCATGAAGAATTATGATACTGGCTGTTTTGACCTCTGGAGGAAGGCTGAGCCCTTTGGCATCACATGTGTTTGCAGCTCGTCAAGCTGGCTGGATATCCCACCGCTCCATGCCCTACAGCTCTGTCTCTGTACCTACGATTGCTGTGAATTGTGTCATCTGCACACAGTTCACTAACCAGTTATGTATAGACTGGTTATGCTACATTTAGTAGTTTGTGTTTTATTCTGACAGTTGGAAAGCCACAAGAGAGTTTTAAGCTGGGGAGTAACAAATAAATCTATAATTTAATGGGACTACCATGGCTGCTTTGTGACAAATGGATCACTAGAAGGCAAAAATTGTAGTGGGGTGACCAGTTTGAAGGATGTTGAAATGATTACAAATAAACAAGTTTCACAGGTTCTTTAAGAAAAAAAAAAAAAAAAAAAAGAAATAGCTGACAATTCTATGCCCAATCAAGTTGTCATTGATATAAAGTTAACAGGATGTTTGTTAATATATAAAATGTTTAAATTAAATGTTAAATATATTAAATAAAATCTATTGTAAAAATAAAGCTCTATGTTAAAGCAAAAGGAATAATGGAAATGGAATGAGGGAAGAAAACATACCAAATAAATCAGGTAAAATATCAATAGTTAAGTTTTTCTCTTTTCAATTATTATTTCTAGAAGAACTAGTTTATGTATTATTTTTATAAACTTAAAGCCTCTAGTTAAGAAATTGCTGCTCTAAGACTTGAGCCTCTGCCAGTGAATGCTACTGTAGCACGTAAGGCTTAGGAAGTGGGCAGCATGCTTGGGAATACCATTATCTTAGAGACATTTGCAAAAGTTCAAAACTAAACATGTGTAAGTTACTTCCAGTAAAAGTCATCATCTTATACCAAGGCACAAGGAGCTACCAAGTCTAAACCTTAACACAAAGAGAAAGAGCAATAGAATTGGTGACTGCGGCATTTCAGAAACCAACAAAACCAATCATATTATGATTCAAATATAGGTAAACTTGAGTCATTATCAGATGTTCAAGCATTGATGGTTATCATTCACCCAGATATACATTCTACTCAATCTAGTATTCCCAAGCACTTTTAGGGTCCTCCACTGGGGTTTGCCACACTCTGGTAAAAAGAATCCAATTTTTAAAATTTCTTAGCCTTTTTTTTTTTTGCCTAAATCAGTTGTTCTCAACCCTGAATTCACACAATATTGAATCACTCTTTGATAATAAAAACAAACAAAAATAGCTGGACATGGTGGTATACAGCTGTAGTTCCAGCTACTTGGGAGGCTGAAGTGGGAGAATCACTTAAGCCTGGAAGGTAGTGGCTGAGCTGTAATTGTGACACTGAACTCCAGCCTGGGTGACAGAACAAGACCCTGGCTCAAAAAGCAAGCAAAGCCTGTAATCCTAACACTTTGGGAGGCCGAGGCGGGCGGATCACGAGGTCAGGAGATCGAGACCATCTTGGCTAACACGGTGAAACCCCCCCCATCTCTACTAAAAATACAAAAAATTAGCTGGGTGTGGTGGCGGGCGCCTGTAGTCCCAGCTACTCGGGAGGCTGAGGCAGGAGAATGGCGCGAATCCGGGAGGCGGAGCTTGCAGTGAGCCGAGATCGCACCACTGCACTCCAGCCTGGGCGACAGAGGGTGACTCTGTCTCAAAAAAAAAAAAAAAAAAAAAACAAATTAAAAAAAAAAACCCAACCAACCAAACTAAAAACACAACACGCACAAAAGACAAGCAAGGAAACAAACAAATGAAAATCTATGTCTTCCCCATATGAAGACGGGTTTAAATCAGAAAACATACTTTAAAACAACACCTTTTTTAAAAATAGTTTTCTTCAGCAAACAAGCTTCCTCTGCGGCCTTCTTAAGGTCCTTCTCTTACACATCACATACGTCAGAGACAAGGACTGACATGGCTCATTATCAATGCTTCCAGACATTACTCTTTTTCCTTAAATAAGCAAAAAAAAAAAAAAAATCTTGGGTTCCTTTAAGGTATATATTGTCTTTCCATACCAGTGTGTCACACTTTAATGCAAACCATGTGGAGTTTGTATTAAAATGCAGTGCAGACTATGATTCAGTAAGATTGGTATAGACAAGATTCTGCACTTCTAAAAACTCAGAGGGACTCCAATGCTGCTGGTCCATGGAACACACCTAAAAAGCACAAGCCAATATCATCCTCTCTTTCTGTGAATCACCTCTTCACCCTCCCATTCTTTTGCTCAATTTTAGCCTCTGGTTCACAGACTTTGTTTCTTCCCCATCTCCTTTTATCAATCCCAATGATACAGACATCTATATAGATGAAATAATCTCAACCTGAACATTTTGCATATTAATCATCTAACATTCAATGACATTTCCCTCTGCTTCACCTTAACACTTGTACCTTATCAACAAGAAACAAGACTACATTTGATATGTCTATTTTAAATATCTGGTTTTCATCTTCCATTCTGCTGCACCATCCTATGTCCCATATTCTCACAGTTCTCCTGATGTTGTACGTTCATTGCCATCATTTCCTGAATTCATTAAGTCCCTGAGCATTTTGACTCTACTACTTTCTTAGAAGGGCCCTTCTTGTCATTCTTGGTGGGGAGCAGAGGCACGTGAGAATCCTGTTCTTTCTGGTATCTGCATGAGCAATCAGCCCACTAACCACTGAGCAATTTGTTTCATGTGAATCTTGTCAGTGGCCAAGACACTTGTGCACATTGATCTTGACTGACCCAAAAGTGTATACATTAAGTAAGGGAACAGTATTCTCTGTTTAGAGATGGGGATGAAACTTATATAGCTGAAAAAGGAGACACAGGAAGAGAACAAATGGGGAACATTTGAGTCTCTATTTTCATTAAGATGGAATTAGGCAGCAGATTATCTAAGTTTCCAGCCTTATTTCATCAAATCCTAATTCTGGTACTAGGCTAATTATTACTAAATTTTCATGTGCTGTGCTTTGCTAATCACTTCGTGTATTTTCATGAGTGTCTTATTGGAAATTTCTGAAAAAACATGTCAATCCTATCAGGACATGATTTTAAGGTAGAAGTTAAAAAATAATTCAGAATATTTTCGGGGGAATGAGTGATTAGAGAACATGTATAATGGAGAATGATCAGCTCTGGAGCATGTTTACTTTAGCAGTGAATGGCCTAATCTACGATTAGGTGCGTGTTTCTTGGAACATTTTCTTCTCTCTGTGTTCTACTACTCTGCAGTGATACATGTATAATAAATTGCCATGGTGATTTGGAATTTTAAAGTAATTCAGGTTAGGCTACAGTATCTCAAAGCCCCTAGGTAAAATTTAAAGCAGAACACAATTTACTTAGGTCATTTTCATTTTCTGCTTAGTCTCACCTTTACTTATTTCTTAGTCTTCCAGTTTGTTTCATATAGCTAACTTTTTTTTGTTAGCAACCTAAAAAAAAAAAGAACACTAAAACCAAAATTGGAAAAAAAGTCATAAAATTTCTTACATCATGCCTTATGCCTAATATTTTTAAAATGACTTAAGAGAAAATAGCCACCTATGTCTTTTAGATAATTTGTAAAATAAGCTTTCATATGAGGTGTAATGGGAGATGTCTCATATTGAATTTTGAATTGGGACAGATATTAAAATATCAGAATCCCAAAAGGTTGTTTTAACAAGTAAAACATTAAATAAAGTACAGAATAACATATGCACAGAAATGAATATACTAAAAAAGCAGGTTTTTCAAATGTAGTCCAGTATAACTTGGCTTTCACAATATAACAAAAAGGGGATTTGCCACAACAGAAGAAACCATTCATACATATCACCCCACTTTTTTTTTCCTAATAATGATGTTTATAATTCGGATAGGTCTTCAAAGACAGGGACCTAATTGGACTTATGCACTGGATTGGTAGACATAATAAGGTGAAAGTTACGAAGAGAAGGTCAATGAGAAAATTTGATAGTCTTGAAACATAACATATTAATTTGCAGTCTTAGAAAAACAAGTAACTATTTTTTGAAATTTGTACTATTTATCATAGGAAAAAAAAAGTGTGGTCCCATTAATGTTTAACATAGGAAATTATGTTAGTTTCAGTTTTCACACACCACTGAATTGTCTTTTGATTCCATAGTTTGAAATTATAAAATGTGGAATAATTAAACATTTATTGAAGTTATAAAAAGTGAGAAAAATATAATTTTTGAGTCAAGTTTTCACAAACAAACTATTTTCTGTTTTACTCTTAAATCTGAGTAAATCATCTGAAATCTTTAAATATCAATTTTAGAAATAAAATGAAAATAATAACTTGTTTGAAAATTTAACAATGACTATGTGAGAAATAATGCAATAACGTGCTGAGTTCAGTGCCTGGCATAGATATACATCTATCCATTATTCAGTAATATTTGAACATAAATATTATGAGCATATATTAATATGAAGACACAATTCGTTGTGAGTTCTAAAAAAATAAATACAGATAAAAATGATTTTTATGAGTACTTGCAGCTATGCTATGTCTATTTAACTTAAATATAAAGCTCATATAAATAAAGGGAAATTTGAGCAACTGTGATTTTAAATTCCAAAGAGACTTCTTGACTAATTGCTGCGTAAACATCCTTTCTTCGACTGGGGAAAAAGTGAATGTACAAACATTAAAAAAATTCGTTCACCCTAATGTTGTATCCTAATGCAAAGCTTGAACTATTAGTTTTCTAAAGAGATATTTAAAAATAAGTTACAAAAGAGGAAGAATGAAAGCATAACGCATTCTGTAATACAATTATGTTTTACTTTGTGTTAAATTGATTTTTTTCTGCCTTTAATATACCTTATTAGAAAATAGAGGAAGTCACCTCACATTGCCATAAATGAGAACAAGTTGTAATTAAATATAATTAATTGAATTAAGTTGAGTATATGGACAGAATATATAAGGGCACTTCCCCTTCCACCAGGAAAGCAAAGAAATAAAAGGTCCTTTGAACAGCGCATGACCTTCTAAGACAGCTTGTGATAGGAATTCACTGCTCAAACCTATGAAATAATTGCAATTGAGGAAGGAAACAATACAAGAGCAGAAGGTTGACAAACCAGAGTAGCTAATATATGTTTATTACTTAATGTTATGTCTTTTCAAAAGCGAAAGCAGCTTTGGTGAAAAACTTTCAATTGATGGCTATTTGTTGGCTTTCTTAATCTTTCACCAGCTGACTTATAACACCCCCCCCCACACACACACACCAGTTTAGTCTGGCAAATAGAAAAGTTTATAATATTCGGCCAAGAATTTCCCTAAATTCTGAAATGGTGAAAACATTCACTTTATCAGAAGGATGTTCATAATGTTAAATTAACATTTAAAGCAAGCCAGGCCTTTAATCCCAGCACTTTGGGAGGCCAAGGCAAGCAGATCCCTTGAGCTCAGGAGTTCAAGATCAGCCTGGGAAACATGGCAAAATCTCATCTCTACGAAATAGACAAAAATTGGCAGGGCTGGTGGCATGCACCTGTGGTCCCAGCTACTTGGGAAGCTGAGGTAGGCGGATCCTTTGAGCCTAGGAATCCAGGCTGCAGTCAGCCTAGATTGTACCACTGTACTCCAGCCTCAGTTACAAAGTGAGACACTGTCTCAAAAATAAATCTACAAAGGAATAAATAAATGTAAAAAAAAAAAACATTGAAAGCAAAAAGGACTTTGTAGACCATCTACACATGTATACAAATAAGAATTTATCATTGAGCTTGATGTTCGCTTTATGTCGCATTGAGAAAATTTAAATCATTATTTCCAGATGAATAAATTTGTTGCATTAAATGTCAATGGTACACTGAAGCGAGAATGTGATTTGATCTCAAGAGTCTTTAGAAATATGTATCAAAAGATAATGTGCATGCTTAATTTTTGTATGTAATTCACAAATTATAAAATATAATTTGTCAGAATAAAAAATGGAGTTTTGTACTCACATTTGAGGTTTTATAATTTTATTACCACTTAAACATCTCCATGTCTAATGAACAATATATGCGTTACTTCTCTTGACTACATCAATCTGCATTAAATCATAGCGACAGTTGCATTAAATCATAGTGACTGTTACATTAACAGCTAAATGCAAACAGTTCTTTTCATTTAGGAACATGCTTGTTAATCAGAATTACACAAATCTTGTACATCTCCAGACACTAGCACTGACCTAGAACTTAATTGTTTGTGTAAATGCTCTGTGAAGTGTTTGAATAGGTGTAATTTATTTACTTAGAAATTACCAACACAGATGCTCTCCCCCATTACACACCTCTTTTGTATTCAACTATGATTTAATGGTTTCTTGTACAAAACTAGTCCAAGCCAATTAAAAAGCAAATAAATAGTCACAGTGGAGGGTAAATTGCTTTTTCTGCCTTCTTGAAGCATGTGTGCACCACTAAGATAAGATGTTGTCAATCTGTTAAAATCTCAGTGAATCCATCTTTCTTCACTGCTAGTAGCAGGAAAGCCTTAACACTTTGAACAACTAGGAAGGGTCACTTGTCTAAGTTGTGGCAAAGCCTAAGGGGCAGAAAGGCCATAGTATTTCCTGCAACACATTAATCTAGACTTTGAAATAATGGAAAATGTTCCAAAAGTGTCACTGTTAAACACACTGTTGTTGGCTTAATTCAACTTCCTTTTTCCCTTCATTTATTCGTTGCTAAACCCTCTATCTCAAGTAACTTAATGCTGTCACTTCCTCATCAATTCCTTTGTCCCCCACTGCCCATTTTGTTTAGAATTTTGTATCTGTTGCCTAGAACAATAATGGGTATTATGATGAAGTTATTAATGACAGAAATTTTTAAGCACATTAATTAAGCAGTTCTATTTCAATGTTACCAATGTTCTTTCAATAATATATGTCTATTATTTCTATTTTGAATTGCATTTATTATAGACTAATGCTGTTGTAATAAAGAATCTGACTAAAATTTTTGACGTTTGATGGCTTACAGCTTCTACATCTCACTTCTCCTTGCTCTCCTACTCCCTCACATCTATAAAAAGTGGATAAGAAAGTGTGTGTGCTTCCTACTTTGGCACAGGTGAGAAGCTGAAACCATGTAAACCCCTTCCCCTCCTGGCCCCATCTCCTAACAATAAGGATCCAAAGACAATCTCCCTTCCCTTGCTTTTAGGCCAGTTTAGGAGGCCTGCCTTCCTCTCTTCAGAAAAGCCCCATTATGTGAGTAATAAAACTTTTTGTGCGTCCTTGGGGTATGTGTGGCTTTATCAGTCTCTACATCTGAACCAAACTGTGGGTAGGAATCTAGCCTGCATCTTCTGGTTGTATACAATGGTTTTATAATTTACGTATGCATGTGAAGTACCCGGTTAGATTATAAAGCATAGATTTCTAGACCTTCTGCAAGTTTGTGAATTGGACACTCTAGTGAGACACCAACAAGTCAGGGTTTTGTTTCTTTTTGTTGTTTATTTTTTACAGATTTGGGGCATCAACATTTTACCTTTTATACCCGTTTCTTGGATAAACTTATTAACCCTTTCATTTAAAGTCTTGCTTTACCTTGTGCATTATTCTCCCACTCTTCTTTAAGGCTTAAACTAAGACTTTAGCACAGGCCGGGCGTGGTGGCTCACGCTTGTAATCCCAGCACTTTGAGAGGCCGAGGCGGGCGGATCACGAGGTCAGGAGATCGAGACCATCCTGGCTAACACGGTGAAACCCCATCTCTACTAATAAATACAAAAAATTAGCCGGGCGTGGTGGCGGGCGCCTGTAGTCCCAGCTACTCGGAGAGGCTGAGGCAGGAGAATGGCGTGAACCTGGGAGGCGGAGCTTGCAGTGAGCCAAGATCGCGGCCACTGCACTCCAGCCTGGGAGACAGAGCGAGACTCCGTCTCAAGAAAAAAAAAAAAAAACACTTTAGCACAGGAATGTGCTCAATTTTACATCTATCTCAGAGCTAATCAAGTAAAACTTGAGAAATATTAGCAACAATAATAAATAGAAATGTCATCATGGTTTCTTATGTCTATGCTAACTCTAAATTTGACAAATTTCAGGTTTCTAGCTTGATTTAGAGATGGATCCTAAAATAGTCTGCTTGAATTTTCCATCACATGTAATTCTTTGTTGCGTGTAGTTTTTAAGTGCCAGTTAATTGGCAAGAACCTGCCTGACCACATCAGCAACACAAGAGGCAAAAGGCATTATTAAAACACAGATTTTTGGGCCCACTCCACAGAGAAGTTTGGTGTAGGGCCCACGAAAAATGATTTTTAAAGAAGCACCCCTTCAGGGTTCTTTTGCAGTCAGCTAAGTATAGGAATACTAGTTAGTAATGAATGTGGTCTGGAGCCTCAAAATATTTTGGAGCAGGAAGCTGCCACTTATTGTGCCAAGTTTTCTCTCCAACTCATGCAGCCCAGCATGTCAACTGATGAAAAAGTGCTGGCATTCCAAAAAGCCTGGGGGACGGTGCTCAGAAAGCCCCTGCTAGGAGCTGGATTGGATTATCTGAACTCATACCTCTCAGCTAACAGGTGGCACCCTGCTGAAAGCTGTTGTCCTGAGGCTCTTTTGGATTGTGGTAAGAGTGTGAATTGTGATCCATCACTCTGGAGAACCCTGATCGGAGGCTATTAGCAATGCACCTGGTCTTGGCAACTGATAGGAAAAGGAACACTGTGCCAGGGGAAGCTTGCGACAAAGAAAACTGTCTCAAAATTCTTCTTTATATCAGCAATCCTAACTCTAGAATCATCAAAATATAAATAGGTATTGTTGTGTGTGAAAATGTGATAATTCTAATCAACATAGTTGTACTACTTAAGTCCTTCAGTTAGAAGAAAAATACTAAAAAAATACTAAATAAACAAACAGATTTTTATGAATTTTACACTGTAATTTCCCTTACACCTAGTAGGGAAGAGTATTTGAATTTCTAGAAATAATGTATGTATTTATCTACATATAAAAATAAAATTAAGAATTTACATAACACCCACCTTTAATCAACGTAACATTTTCTGACATTTATGCATTTTCAGAAAGAACTAGCCTGCAAAAAAATTGTTAAATTTTAAATGTAGCCCCCCAAAATACAATAAACAAACTACAGAAAACAGAAGCTTATCAACACAGTAAACATTTGCAATGGTTTTAATCTAATGATAATTACAAACTGAAGGAACACTAAATGATTTTAGTGTTTTCTATCTGAAAATATACACTGGTGGTGGTAATTATATAACAGCATGATTAATAGCATGTCTTGTATAATTATTTATAAATTAGGCACCATGTTTTTAAATCCCTCAGAATTAGCAAAGTAAAACTTTTATCAACACATTGTTTACTCTACTCTTATGCAGTGAGGGCCAGAGTCATACAAAAATAAACAGATGGTCTAGTTCAGCAAATGACCTTAGAAAACCAATAAGAATATATTCTTCATTCAGAATTCAAAAATATTATGTTTTATAAATGTATATTCTCTGCATGCCTATTTTTGTATTGACATGTATAATCGTATTGTAACTGTATTACATAAAGAAATAATGCATTTTATATGTTCACAACATCCTATAGAAAGGGCAAGGAGCAACTAGAGAAAATTAGATGTTCAAAGAAGCAAAATTTAGAAAATGAAATTATGTACATTTCTTATAAAATAAGAACAATTAGTAATTGTAGTATAACAGAGGAACTCTGAGAATAGAGAATAAAATTATCTATAATGAGCATTAAAACTGTCTGCCATTTGACTTTGAGAGACACATTCTCTTTACTATATCGCACGGTATACATGTCTGTCCTTTGCTCTCTTGCTCTGAAAGGACAAACCATCCCTGTACTTTAAGGCTACAGGCAAACTTAACCTGTGCTCTTGTGGGACAGTATTTCTGTTTTCTAAGGCTGTTTACTATACAAGCATCCTTGATAATGTAGTCAGGAAAAGAAGTTAAGTGTTTCTGCTCATAAGATATTCAGAAACCTGAGACTGATGGAGAATTCTCTCCCAACTATATACTGAAAGAAGTTGTGTTTTAACTAATAACATAAGTGCAGTCTAACCATGTGACATTTTTGTAGAAACATGAATACACATTAGATATAAACTAACATGACTTTCTTAGATTGAAAAGTTACAGTGTGTAGAGAATCCAATAGTGTTTGAATATTTTAATATAATAGTTTCACCTTGAGAAAAATTATGCTGATGAATTAACAAAAAGAACAGAAATATATTAATGGCAAAACAATTTACTGTAGCTGTGTTATTGTCCTGAAACAGGAAGCCTATATATCTAATAATAAGGCTGAATTGTATCATGTGTAAATATATACAATGAAACATTTTTCAGGCAGGCATTGAACACATGTTTACTCAGACTTTTAATGAGGTGTGTGAGAGAATAACAGTGGTCCCTTCAGTATCCATTTCTTCATTTTCTTAGGCATATCATCTCCCAAATGAAGAGCCAGGGTGATGGGCTAAGACCTCATATATTAAATATGTACAGAAAAACATGTGTGTGCAACTTTCCTCTCACTGGTTAAAAAAAATTGCTTGTGCAGTACTTTCTCTATTTTATCTTCCTATAAGCAAAAACACAGACATATCAGACATCTAGTTTTAATCAATCAAATAATAATAATAACTTACACGATGAAAGATCCCAAAATGGAAGCAATTGTCTTTCTGAATGACTTTTTGGTAAGTAAATCTGGCCTTCCAGTAAGAACTTCCCATGGTCAAACTATTAAGAGATGAATAAATATTTATCTTACCCAAATCATTACATTTTTGGGTCTAATTTTTACAGCAGCTTAACCTTTACCATATCTGATCAAGGTAGGAAAAAGAAAAATAGTCAAAATTATATTTGCAGAGTAATCTAAAATAAATATTAACAGAAAGGAGAAGGGAAAGACTGAGAAGCAAAACCAAGGATACCCATTGTCACTACTCCTATTCAACAGTGTATTGAAAGTCCTAGCTAGAACAATCAGGCAAGTGAAGTTAATAAAAGGCATCAAATAAGAAAAGAACTCAAACTATCTTTCTTCAATGACAATATGATTTTATACCTAGATAACACTCAAGACTCTGCCAAAAAGCTCCTAGAACTGATAAACAACTTCAGTAAAGTTTCACAGCACAAAATCAGTGTACAAAAATCAGTAGCATTTCCATACACAAATAAAGTTTAAGCTGAGTCAAATTAAGAATGCAATTCTATTTACATTAGCCAAAAAGAATAAAATAAGCAGGAATACAGCTAACCAAGCAGGAGAAAGAGATCTTCAAGGAGAACTACAAAATACTCCTGAGAGATTACACAAATAAATGGAAAAACATCCCATGGTCATGGATCGAAAGAATCAATATTACTAAGATGGCTGAACTGCCCAAAGCAATGTACAGATTCAGCATTATTTCTACCATACGAACAACTTTATTTTTCACAGAATTAGAAGGAACTATTCTAAAATTCATATGGAACAAAAGAAGAGCCTGAATGGCCCAAGCAATCCTAAGCAAAAAGAACAATGCTGGAAATTTCACATTACCCAACGTCAGACTATGCTACAAGGCTGCAGTAATCAAAACAGCATGGAACTGGCACAACAATAGACACATAGACCAATGGAACAGAATAAAGAGACCAGATTAAGTCACACAGCTACAACCATTTCATCTCTGACAAGTTTCACAAAAATAATAAATGAGGAGAAGACTCCCTATTCAATAAATGGTGGGTGCTGAGATAACTGGCTATCCATATGCAGAAGAGTGAAGTTGGACCCCCTACCTGTCACCATACACAAATATCAATTCAAGATGGATTAAATAAAGACTTAAATGTAAGACCTCAAACTATAAATATCCTAGAAAGAAACCTGCACATGCACCTGTATGTTCTTTGTAGTGTTATTCACAATATTAAAGCCATGAAATTAACCCAGGGTTTATCAACAGTGGATTGGATAAAGAAAATGTGGTACATATACATTATAGAATCTTATATAGCCATAAAAAGAAAAAAATCATCTCATTTGCAGCAACATGGATGTAGCTGGAAGCCATTATACTAAGTGAAGTAATGAAGAAACAGAAAACCAAATGCCACATGTTCTCACTTATAAGTGGGAGTTAAATATTAAGTATACATAGAGATAAAAATAGGAAAAATAGACACTGGAGCCTAGTAGAGGAGGGAAAGGGAGGAGGGCAAGGGCTGAAAAACTACCTCTTGAGTACTATGCTCAGTACCTTGCTGACAGATTCATTCAAACTCCAAACCTCAGCATTATGCAATATACTTACGTAATAAATCTGCACATGTACTCTCTGATTCTAAAAGTTTTAAAAAAGTTACATTCATGAAATGAAATTAGGAATAAATATTAGCTTGCCCTTCCCATACATATTTGAAATATTTAATAACAATGGGAAAATAGTTGTTGAAGTTGTAAGACAATTGACTACAATTAAGAAATCACAACAGGGAATACTGTGCAGTCATAGAAAAGATCATGTCCTTTGTAGGGACTTGAATGGCACTGGAGGCCATTATCCTTAGCAAAGTAACACAGGAACAGAAAACCAAATACTGAATATTGTCACTTATAAGTGGGAGCTAAATAATGAGAACAGATGGACTTATAGAGGGGATCAACACACTGGGGGTCTATCAGAGGATAGAGGGTAGGAGGAGTGAGAGGATCAGGAAAATGACTATTTGGTACTAAGCTTGATACCTAGGTGATGAAATAGTCTGTACAACAAACCCCTATGACACAAGCTTACCTATGGAACAAATGGCACATGTACCCTGGAACTAAAGTTAAAAAACAAACAAAAAAAATACATGCCCATAAAGACTCAAAAAAAATTAATAAGTTGTTTTAAAACATAGTTTTAAAATATGCTTAAAAAACTGTTTATTGTAAGTGGTAAAAATGAAATTAATTAACTCAATGAGAAAGAAAAAATGCATTGACAGAAATAAACTATTTGGGACATAAATGATGAAAGAGAAATTTATTTCTTAAGTTTTTATAAATTATATATACATATAAACTTTATAAAAAATATGTATTTGGAGTACAACATGTTTTGGCATATATATACCCAGTAAAAGATTAATACCATCAAGCTAATTAACATATTAATCACCTCTCTTAGTTACCTTTTTGTGTGTGTGATGAGAAGTAAGTTTTATTTGAGAATGAAGTAGTAATTTCCCTTGAGCTTAGATAAGTCAATAAAACTATGAAGTAAGTAAGGGGGAAAGCCAGAAACAACAGAATACACATTCTTCTTATTGCCACATGGCACATACTCTAAAATTAACCACATAATCAGATATAAAACAATCATCAGCAAATGCAAAAGAACTGAAATCATACCAAAGACAATCTCAGACCACAGCACAATAAAAAATGAAAGTCAAGATTTTAAAAAAATCACTCAAAACTGTGCAATTACATGAAAATTAAACAATATGCTCCTGAATGAGTTTTGAGTAAATAATGAAGGCAGAAATCAAGAAGTTCTTTGAAACTAATGAGAACAAAGATACAATATATCAGAATCTCTGTTACATAGCTAAGAGGTAGTGAAGGAAATTTATAGCACTAAGTGCCAACATCAAAATGTTAGATCTCAAAGTAACTACCTAACATCACAACTGAAAGAATTAGAGAATCAAGAGCAAACCAACCCCAAAGCTAGCAAAATACAAGAAATAACCAAAATCAGAACTGAACTGAAGGAAATGGAGTCATAAAACAACATTCAGATGATCAACAAGTCCAGGAGTTGGTTTTTTGAAAAAATTAATATGATAGAGAGGCTGCTAGTAGACTAATAAAGAAGAAAAGTTCCAAATAAACACACTTAAAAATGACAAAGGAGATGTTACCACTGACCCCACAGAAATAAAAATAACCATCAGAAACTACGATGGACACCTCTATGCACACAAACTGGAAAACTTAGAAGAGATGGATAAATTCCTGGACACACACACTACCCCAAGACTGAAGTAGAAAGGAGTTGATTCCCTGAACAGACCAATAACGAGCTCTGAAATTGAATCAGCAATAAGTACCCTATCAACCAAAAAAATTCCAGTGCCAGATGGATTTACAGCCAAATTCTACCATATGTATAAGCAAGAGCTGATTCCTACTGAAACTATTCAAAATATTGAGGAGGAGGGACTCCTTCCTAACTCATTCTATGAGGCCAGCATCATTCAGATACCAAAACCTGGCAGAGGCACAACAACAAAGAACAGTTTAGGACAATATCCTTGATGAACATTGATGCAAAACCCCTCAACAAAATACTTGCAAATCAAATCCAGCAGCATATCAAAGAGATAATCCACCATAATCAAGTAGGCTTCATCTCTGGGATGCAAAGTTGGTTCAACATATGTAAATCAATAAATGTGATTAATCATATACACAAAAATAAAAGCAAACCCCATGTGATTATCTCAATAGATGCATAAAAAGCTTTCAATAAAATTCAAAATCTCTTCATGTTAAAAACTCTCAACAAACTAGGTATTGAAGGAACATACCTCAAAATAATGAGTCATCTATGACAAACCCACAGCCAGCATCATACTAAATGGACAAAAGCTGTAAGCATTCCCCTTGAAAACTGGCACAAGACAAGGATGCCATCTCTTACCGCTTCTATTAACAACATAGTATTGGAAGTCCTAGCTAGGTCAATCAGACGAGAGAAATAAATAAAGGCATTCAAATAGAAAGAATGAAATTCAAACTATCATTGTTAGCAGTCAACATAATTCTATATCTAGATAACCCCATAGTCTCAGCCCAAAAGCTCCATCAGCTAATAAACAACCTCAGTGAAGTTTTAGGATAAAAAAACCAATGTACAAAAATCACTAGCATTCTTACACACCAAGAACAGCCAAGCTGAGAGCCAAACCATGAATGCAATCTCATTCACATTTGCAACAAAAAGAATAAAATACCTAGGAATATAGCTAATCAGGGAAGTGAAAGATGTCTATAATGAGAATTACAAAACACTGCTTAAATAAATCAGAGATGAAACAAATGGGAAAACATTTCATTCTTACTGGTAGGAAGAATCAATATCATTAAAATGGCCATCCTGCTTCAAGCAATTTACAGATTCAATGCTATTTGTATAAAACTACCAATGACATTCTTCACAGAACTAGAAGAAAACTAGTTTACAATTCATATGAAACAACAAAAAAAGTGCCCACATAACCAAGGCAATCTTAAGCAAAAACAAAAACAAAAAAAGCAAACAACAATGACAACAAAAAACACCAAACAAGCAAACAACAACAAAAAAACAAAGCTGGAGGTATCATGTTACCCAGTTTCAAACTATACTACAGGGCAACAGTAAACAAAACATTATGGTACTAGTACAGAAACAGACACATAGGCCAATGGAAATGAGTAGGGAGCTCATCAGAAATAAGGCTGAACACCTACAACCACCTGATGTTCTACAAAGCTGACAAGCAGTGTGAAAAGGACTCCCTATTCAATAATTGTGCTGGGATAGCTGGCTAGTTATATGCAAAAGATTGAAACTGGACTCCTTTCTTATACCACATACAAAAATCAACACACGATGGATTAAAGACTTAAATGTAAAACCTAAAACTAAAAGCCCTGGAAGACAACATAGGCAATAACATTCTGGACACAGAAACAGGCAAACCTTTCCGATGAAGACCCAAAAGCAATTGCAACAAAAGCAAAAAGAGACAAATGGGATATAATTAAACATAAGAGCTTTTGCACAGCAAAAGAAACTATCAACAGGGTAAACAGACAACCTACAGAATGGGAGAAAATATTTGCAAACTGCAAATGACAAAGGTCTAATATCTAGCATCTATAAGGAACTTAAACAAATTTACAAGAAAAAAACACTAAAAGGGTTGGAAAAGTTTGAACACACTTTTCAAAAGGAGGCATACATGCAGCCAACAAGCATACAAAAAATCTTAATATAACTGACCATTAGAGAAATGCAAATCAAAACCACCATGAGATACCATATTACACCAGTTAGGATGGCTATTATTAAAAAGTCAAAAAGCAACAGGTGTTGGCAAAAATTGTGGAGAAAAGGAAATACTTATACAATGTTGGTGGAAGTGTAAATTAGTTTAGTCATTGTGGAAAGCAGTGTGGTGATTTCTCAAGCAGCTAGAAACAGAATTATCATTTGACCTAGCAATTTCAAAGGAACATAAATCATACTACCACAAAGACACATGCATGCAAATATTAATTGCAGCTCAATTCATAATAGCAAGGACATAGAATCAACCTACATGCCCATTAATGACAGATTGGGTAAAGAAAATGTGGTAAATATATAACATAAAATACCAGACAGCCATTAAAAAAGAATGAGATCATGTCCTTTGCAGGGACATGGATGCAGCTGGAGGCCATCATCCTTAGCAAACTAGTGCAGGAACAGAAAACCAAATACCACATGTTCTCACTTATAAGGGTAAGCTAAATGATGAGAACTCATGGCCACAAAGAGGAAGACAGAAACAACAGACACTAGAGCCTCCTTGAGGGCGGGGTGTGGGATGGGGAGAGGATCAAGAAAAGTAACTATTGGGTACTAGGCTCAGTACCTGGGTGACAATCTGTAAAACAAACCTCTATGACATGAGTTTACCTATATAACAAGTCTGTATGTGTGCCCCTGAATCTAAATAAAAAGAGAGGGAAAGATCAATTTATCATTAAAATTGAGATACATTTTAGGAATGGCAAATTACATTGTGGGGCCAGAGTATCCCATACATATCGAAATATTTTGGGTCAGGGGTTATAAAAGAATAATGGACAAGATCTCGGAATACTCTTGCAATTGTCCAGGCCTAGAAAAAATGGGAGGTTGTTGAGAAAGTCTGTGATCATATGAGTGAGTGACAGGAGATTTGTAAGTTTGGAAACTGATATGTATATTTTTTCAGATTAGAGATGACTTAGGTTGGAACTCTTGCAGTGGCTATAGAAGTTGAATGGTGAGTGATGACACACTTCAGTAATTTAGACTCATAATGTCTACTGATGTCTTATTTTGGAAAATTGATTTGATTCCTAGGGAAATAATAGAGAAAATCTATTTCAACTATGGGTGAGATGCTTTAGGTTATTTTGTTTGCAACAGTTGGAAGAGTAAAATAAATCACATCATCTTTTTAATTCTTAGAACATTTAGTCAGTTACATTCCCTATGTTATCCTCAACCAAAAAGTTAACTTTTCCAAAGACAAATTCATTTTATGAAGTTGTGTTACTTTTTATTGAAAGAAAAATTAATGTCACTGAATTATTTTTTTTCATTGTACCTCTTATTTAATATACAAAGCTTCTTTGTAATTGAGATAGAAGACCTGTAGTTTAAATGTTGTATTATTCCTGATGGATGATTATGAATATAGGACTTGACTACATTTCAAGTTTATAGTTTATAAAGAATATAGTTTCAGTGGATTTAAAATAGATATAAATATAGATTAAAAAATTACTTATAGATGGTTTAGCATGAAAGTTTTCTGCTAAACACTTCCAAGTCTGTTAAATATCACTTCAGTTAACAGTGAAATAGTGAATCTCATTCACTTTTTTTTAAATCTAAAATCAGATTCCATCTGTCCAATTTGGTATTTTGGCACTAACTGTTATTTGTGATTTCGTTTAATATGTTTAATCTGGAATTTTAGTAGTGACCATTCATTGTGATTTTATATGATTATACATAGCTCTGTGTGATGCTTACTGGAATGCAGCTTTATAAATGCAAATTGTCCTGTATTTCTCAGTTACTCTAAAATTGGATTTAATTATTTGGAAATTGTGGGCCAAGAGAAGCTTCATGAACTTCTTTTAAAAATTCTGTAAAACATGGTATATGGCAAATCCATTTTTGAATCTTTTACATGTAAATTTAATGGAAACATTAACTTTCATGGCAGAAACAAATATGTATATATGATTCTAAATGATTCATTCATTAATATAAGAATTAAATAATAAAGACAAATAAAAAAATTCCTGTCAATGTGGCCTTCTGCTTGAATTATAAGTCAAATGTATTCCATACAGTACATTGAAGAATTTTTACCTATGTTACCACAAAAATTTGATCCGTAGCATATTCTTCATGAATAAAACAAGTAAGCCATAGAGGGATACGTGTAAATCGGATACATATAAAAGTATTAGGCAATATAAATTAATAGTAAAATATGATTAAATTTGAATAAACTTTCTTGAAAATAACAAATTTTCAAGCAGGAATAAGTAAGTCATATTTTAAAATTTCCAAGGTCATTATAGGACAAATCATATTACAATCACTTTTTTATAGTTGGAATTATTTCTAATAGGAATACCTGAGCTACTTCGAGAAAAGTAGCAAGGTCTACCCTGAAAACACTTCAAATCTGTGATATTTCAACATGTAATAATATTTATAATACATATGTCAGACCTTAGGCAATAGACTATTTACTAACATAACAAAAACAGATTACAAACCAAATTTCTAACATAAATAATGAAGATTAAATATCCTATGCACTCATACATATATTATCAAAACAGTATGTTACTAGACCAAAAAACAAAATCACACAATTATAAGTTTTCTTCCTTTTTTGAGACAGGATCTCACACGATCAACCAGGCTGGAGTGCCGTAGCGTGATTTCAGCTTACTGCAACCTCTGCCTCTGGTGCTCAGGAAATCCTCCCACCTCAGTATCTTAAGTGGGACCACATGTGCCCACCATCACAGCCGGCTAATTTTTGTATTTTTTGTAGAGATGAGGTTTTGTCATGTTGGCCAGGCTGGTCTCAAAATCCTGTGCTCAAGCAATCTGCCCACCTCGGCCTTTCAAAGTGCTGAGATTACAGGTGTAAGCCACTGCACCCAACCGATTTATTTCTTTTTTAATTCAACAAACTTTTATATTGAGTACTAAATGTATGCAACACATTGTGTAGCTATTCGAGATACACAGATGAACACAATCAAATGTGTTCTGATCTCTAACCTTATAGAAGAGTCCAGATAAGAAAGTAAACATCCAGCAAATAATCACCCCAATGTATAAATAAATAAAACTGACAAAAATAAAAAAGGATAGATAGATGGTTCCAGGAAACCCCATAATAGAGAAATACACTCTAGTTTCTCTGAGGAAGTAAAGATTTAGTTATGAAACAGCATTATAAAGCAATTAGCAGGATCAGAGACTAAGCAGTGCAGAGAGACCATCCCAATCAGAAACAGCCAAATGTTAAAAGGCGCTCAGGTGTTTGGCATCATGAAGAACTGAGACCATCTGAGGTCAGGTTGAGAAGTAAGACTGTACCCAGACTGTGGGCCATGATAAAGACTGACCACTTGATATTAAGGCAATAGAAAAGCACTGGAGACTTTTAAGCCAGAGATGGAATGCAGAATCAGGGAGAAGATCAGATTTGTATTTTGTAAAATTTTGACTTCAGTGTACAAAAAGAAGTATCTGAGGAAAAGAGAGGTTTGGGGAAAGCAGATAGCTACTAAATTAGCTCATGTGAGTGAAAATGGCTGCTGGATATAAGGAGATGGAAAGAAAAGCAGAGAAGTGGGTAGAATCAATAAATATTTAAGAGGTTAAAATATATAGGATTAGTACTGGAATGGGTGGCATTTGTCTATTGAAAGAGAAGAAGGAATACAACAGATATTTAAGAGGAACGAGTTTACAAAACTAAACCATATGTTTGGTTATGAATATGCTGAATCTCAATTATATCTATGATATTTACCTGGAAAACATAAGTAAACATTTACATACTAAGGTATGGGCTTCAGTGAGATAAAATTTTGTGTTTATTACATATTGGTGGTAATATCACACCTTGGGCAGAAAAGAGATTGCTAGAGATTATAATGCATAAATAAAAAAACAAAAACTTTAAATGTAATGTTTTGTACAAAAAGATGAACCACTGAAAAAGACTGAGAAGGACGTTTTTTAAATATCACCTGAGGCCTAGGACAGTACTGATATCGATGGAAGATTTCAATGAAAGAGACTTTTTCAATGAGAGGATTTGAGTCCTATTGAGGAAAAAATTAATTACTTAAAGTAGGGAAAATAGTTAATATCATTAGTAATCACAGAAATGCAAATTGAACTATTAAGATATAACTTCAAATTAGCAACAGTTAAATGATAATATAGAATGTAACTATAAAATGAGTATCACAATCTTCACATGTCTGCTTCATACTTTTTTTGGAAGCCCAGTATTACTTTAAAATGTATCGTGCAATCTACTATCAGCAATATTTGGAACACAGTAGTAAAAATAAGAATTATTAAAATATATTAAGAGGGTATATTTGGTTCCAACACTGAAATGTAAAAATGCATTTCTTCCTATTATTTCTGCTAATAATGGCTAACAATCCTGGACATTATTTGTAAAACAAACAGAAAACTGAAAGTTGGAGGGAAGAAGCAAGACTAGCTAGTAATCCTAGGATCCGAGAAATAATATATTGGTGAACAAACTGGGTTTTCTTTATACTTTATATATCCCAGATCATAAGTGCTTAGAAAAATACCTTGAACTACCAACAAGAGTTCAGATAAAAATAGCACCCCCAAGTGCCTTCTCTAACCAAACAAGAGCAATGTAGCAAGACAGAAAACGTTAAAATAACTGACCTGCTCTAGACAAACATCATGAAAAATTACATTCATGAGGCCAACAAGCATATGACAAATGTTCAACATCACTAATCATTAGAGAAGTGCAAATCAAAACCACAGTGAGATACCATTTCACACCAGTCAGAATAGCTATTAAAAAGTCAAAAAATAACAGACTGCCGAGGTTGTGGAGAAAAGCGAACGCTTATGCACTGCTAGTGGGGATGCAAACTAGTTCAGCCACTGTGGAAAGCACTCTGGAGATTTCTCAAAGAACTTAAAATAGAATTACCATTTAACCCAGAAATCCCATTACTCAGTATATACCCAAATAGAATATAAATTATTTTACCATAAAGACTTATGCACACATACGTTCATCGCAGCACTATTCACAATAGTAAAGGCAAGGAATCAACCTAGATGCCCATCAATGGTAGACTAGATAAAGAAAATGTGGTACATATACACCATGGAATACTACGCAGCCATAAAAAAGGATGAGATCACGTCCTTTGAAACAACATGGATGGAACCGGAGGCCATTATCCTAAGCAAACTAACACAGGAACAGAAAACCAAATACCATCTGTTATTGCTTGTAAGTGGAATCTAAACAGTGAGTACATGTAGACACAAAGAAGGGAACAACAGACACCAGGAGCCTATTTGAGAGTGAAGGGAGGGAGGAGGGTAACAATCAAAAACCTACTCATTGGGTAGTATGCTTATTACCTGGGTGAAAAAATAATTTGTATACCAAACCTCCACAGCATGCAATTTATTTCTATAACAAACCTGCCCATGTACTCCTGAACCTAAAATAAACATTTAAACAAATACAGACCCGCTCCCACCCTCATCATCAAATGTTGAGTGGGAAACTAGACTTCTACCCATGCCCAATGGAAATGATGCACTCCTCCCATTCTTAGCCAGAGAGGTGTCAGCAGAGGCCCAGTGAAGAGCCCAATATCCCACTTTCACTGCTAGTGGGAATGTAAACTAGTTTGGCCATTGTGGAAAGCATTCTGGAGATTTCTCAAATAACTTAAAACAGAAGTGACAAGGTATGTCAAAAGATGCCATTTGGGGAATCTGGACCTTGACCCCTACCTGCAGCTACAGACTCAGGACTCACTTCCCCCACCAGCAGTGTCAGAGGATGCCAGCTAAAAAGATGATTTTTAAAAATATCCAGAATCTCATAATACTATATCTAAAATGTCCAGGATAGAAAACTTATGTTTTCCAAGTAAATATCACCACAAAGGCAATTAATAAATGACAATACCAAAATGTGACAGATTTTATAATGATCTGAAAAGAATTTTAACACTGTCATTATAAAGATCCTTCAATGAGCAGTTATGTGTTTGAAAAAATAAAAAATTAGAAAGTCTCAGCAAAGAAATATATTAAGAGAAATGAAATGCAATTTTAGAAATAAAAATATAAGTAAAATTTATTTTTCTATTTTCAAGTTCACAGGAGAATGGAAAAGACAGAGGAAAGAATTGGTGAACTTGAAAATAGAAAAATAAAATTTGTTAAAATGAATAATAGAAAATAAACTGAAAAAAAAATCATGAATTGAACTTCAGGGACCTGTGGGACTATAACAACAGTTTATAAGATGTAACTTTTGTGTCATCAGAGTCCCAGAGGAAAGGAGAAACTTAAGGGGGAAGTTTAAAAAGTATTTAAAGAAATAATGGCAGAAAATTTCTAAATTTGGCAAAAGATATTAACACCTACAGATTCATGAATCTGAGTGTACCCTAAGTGGATAATTCTAAACAAATCCAAACACACATCTAGTCAAACTGAAGTCAGTCAGTCAGTCTGTCTGTCTACCTACCTACCTACCTACCTACCTAGAAAGGAATTAATACAACCATGTTACCTATATGAGTAAAACAATTTAATTGACAGCATATTTCTCATCAGAAGTTCGGGGGGAAAGAATGAAGTGGCACAAAATTTTCAAGTGTTGAAACATTTTCTTTACCCCAAATTCTATGGTCAGCAATCTTATCTTTCAGAAATGAAGATATTTTTAGGTGAAGAAAAACAATGAGAATTTGTTATAAGCAGATCTACTCTAAAAAAAAAATTTTTGAGGAAGTTTGGTAAACAGAAAGAAATGATAAAAGAATGAACCTTGGAACCTCAAGAAGAAAGACAGTACAATATGCAGAGCAAACGTGTGTAACTCCAGTACACTATCATTAACTACAGTCCTCATGTTGTATGTTAGATCTTTCACCTTGTTCATTGTACATATTTGCTACTACCATCTAAGATGATGGGTAAGTTAATTTGTTCACTATAGTAATTATTTTATAGTATATACGTATTTTATAACATAGCATACCCCTCAAATATACACAATAACAGTTTTTAAAAAAATCTAATACATTTTATTTCTCTTTAGTTTGAAGCAAAAGCTTAAACTTATCTAATGGGAATCCCAGTGTACAAAAAGGAAATGGTTAAGACGATTGTAATCAGGGGAAATCAAGAGACTTAAAAAGAAGTTACAGTTTCAACACTTCACTCAAACTGGTAAAATACATCAGTAGATCTTTGTCGTGATGAAGTAGTTCTGTACTTGACTCAGGCGGTGGTTACAGGAAACATGATAAATGGAATAGAAATACAAAACACACACACACACACACACAGAATTCCAATACTAATTTCTTGATTTTGTAATAGTACTATAGCAGATGTAACTACTGGGGAAAACTGGTTAAGGGCTACATAGAATCACTCTATAATATCTTTGCAACTTCCTGTTACTCTATAGTTATTCCAAATTAAAAAAAAAAACTAATAAAAGGACATTAGTTATAGGGAGCTCAGACATAGCTGAAGGTCCTACAAAGTGGAGGCCAAGCCTGAGACATACCGAATATTTCAGAATGTTGCCAAGCTTTATAGTGTTTTTCCTGACTTCTCCTCTAAAACTATGGAGTCTAGAAGATAGTGGAGTATTTTAAGTGTCAAAACACTTTAAAAATGAAGCATATTGATTCTGAGTTCTGAAACTGCCCAAAATATCTTTTTTATGAATGAAGCAAATAAAGACATTTTCAGATAAAATGAACTAGCAGAATCAATGTAACTACTTTTGAAATATATGTGACATCTTCTTCCAACATTTAACATACACCTGTCCAGAAATTCCATTTCTACATATTTATCCAGGAGGGGAAAAATGTATGTTTACGAAAAAGACTCATACATAAATGCTCATGATAAACTTGCTAATAACAGACCAAAACAGTACTAGTGTCCACAAACCTGAGAATGAATCATATGCTGATATACTCACGCAATGGAATACTATGTGGGAGTAAAAATTTATGACTTATTAAGACATAAAACAACATGGATATTCCTTAAATGCATTATACAGACTGATTTTTTTTGTACCACAGGGTATAATATATTACTGAAATTATGTAAAATTCTATACCAAACAAATCTAATTTGTGGTGGAAAAGAACTTCAAAACAGTGGTTATCAATGGGATATAAAGGGCATTAAAATGTAAAGAGGCCAGAAAAAACCTCCTGTAATATATGTAAGTATATAGATTTATTATAACCAATAATATTCAAGTTGATAATATCTGTAAGTATGTAGATTTATTAAAACCAATAATATTCAAGTTGAAAAAAATCAAAATTATTCGATTTAGATAACAAAAATATTATTTTGAGAAATTAAAACACACCGTTGGGATTTGTATATAAAACATTTAGCATCATGGAATTAAAACAAGATAAAATGATGAAAATGTCCAATGGAGATGTAATTTAAGGATTCTATCATTTTCTCAACTTAAGGTTTTGTTATCCTCCAAGACACAGCTTCTCTCCACATTGTCTCACTTGTCATCTCCATTAGATATATTTCCTCTGTGCTGCAACTGCATCCTCTGGATTCATCTACCACAGTATTTCCTTTTTATGTGTGTCTCTGTTACTCCTCTAGACAAGAGAACGTGGCTCATTTATCTTTATTCTTATTGCTATCATCTGGCACAGAATCTGCCTATAGCAAGTAGTCATTAAAGGATCAGCAAAGTAATTCACAACTACCAACAATTACGTAGAAAATTATTTTCTTCCTTTTTTTTTCCCTATTATTGTACAACAGTGAGTTCCTCAGTATTGGGTTAAATGAAGTTCACAAATGAAAATGTCCACATTGCCCAGTTAATACAAATTATTGAAATGGGTTGACACAAATAACTTCTGAATAAGTAGCAAGCTGTGTCTTATCTAAGGGAAATCACATTCCTCTCAACGCCTGCTAAATTTTTGTCATGGAGGAATATAACCTGAGCATTTCAGAGCTTCAGATTTTCAAGAGAAGAGACATATTTCAGCTTTTTTATAATATCAGCTCAAACTTCACATCTTGGCTAAATATCTGTGTCAATATATTACAATTCTATTCTAGATTCTGATCTGAGATACACCACTTTGTGATCTATGCTATGTAATTTCTTAGTCTCAAGTAAAGAGTACGGAGAAAGAAGCTATGTTAGAAGGTATTCTTATTGTGAATTCAGTAAGCTCACCTGAGCAATATTTCTTTAGACTACTTATTCAACTTAGAAACTTGAAGAATATGGTTATATTACCTATGAATGGAAAATATTTAAAGAGAGAAAACAAATTTGGTTAAACTAGTAATCAATTATAAATATCTAACATCTGGGTTCTTGATCCAAATAATTTCACAGCATTCACAGGAAGTATTTGTGCTTAAAAACTTAATACAAAGTGCAAAGCAAACTTTTAAAAAAAACTGTTACTTTTTTCTCTGTCTCCATGATCATAATTCATTGATTTAAAATTGAACAGTATATGTTCTACATTAGACTAAAATTTTTAAAAAAGTGATTAATTCAATGTATCTACTCATAATCACAGAAGAACAGAGTTATTTTACCCATTATTTTACTTACATTTTTTTTTTTTGTTTTTTT
Source organism: Hylobates moloch (assembly GCF_009828535.3). NCBI lineage: Eukaryota > Metazoa > Chordata > Mammalia > Primates > Hylobatidae > Hylobates > Hylobates moloch. The sequence goes on along the minus strand of NW_026652277.1, from coordinate 98,632,026 downwards.
TGAGATGGAGTCTCTGTCACCCAGGCTGGATGGAGTGCAGTGGTGCCATCTTAGCTCACTGCAACCTCTGCCTCCCAGGTTCAAGTGATTCTCCTGCCTCAGCCTCCCAAGTAGTTGGGATTATAGGCATGCCCACCTCACCTGGCTTGTTTTTTGTATTTTTAGTAGAGACAGGGTTTCACCATGTTGGCCAGACTAGTCTCAAACACCTGACCTCATGTGATCCACACATCTTGGCCTCCTAAAGTGCTGGGATTACAGGCCTGAGCCACAGAGTCCAGTTACTCACCTTTTGAAACACACACACACACCATTCTTCACCTTAATAACTACCTCCTTTTTTTATTACACAGAAAACAAAAATAATATCCCATTGGAAAATTGTTCACAGATTTTATTCACTTAATATCTAGTCCACTACTACTTCCAATTTATTTTAAATATTAATATTTAAAAAACACAAAATTGAAGAATACTATGCAATTTTTTCAACATATATTCAGTTGCTATTTTTTCTTTATGCCACTGTTGTATGAGAATAATTATATATAGGTATTTTCCCTCACATTTTATGTAAACTTACTAACGGAGTTATACATTAAAATTTACAGATAGTTAAGTTTATTGAAGCCCTGTATCTGTAGATATTTGTATCTAAAAGACATATAGATGGTTACAATGAAAGATGCATTATCGTATTTTAGTCCAGGTCTGTCAGACTATGGAAGAGGAAAAAAAAAAAGAATGTGGAGGAAAGAAATGCCTAATTAATATAAGTGACAATTCAGGGATTGGATGATGCTTAAAGAGAGATTTCATAATCAATACATAATGGCAATGTCATCAAACTGCTAGAAATTAAAATATGACAAATTTGACAACTCCCAGGAATCTTTGCACCACCGGTATTTATTCAGTAATACACAGTTTGATCCTAAGATATTCATCATTGCTTCCTCGTTCTTGCCAAAATTTTCAAATTTATATAATAGGAGTTTTTCTCTGCAGGAAAAAAGACCTCTGATTTTATAATGTATTTCAGAAGAATACTCATGATTTATAATCAACACAACCGGAATACATCCATTCCATATAGGAATATATTACTGAGTTCTAATATGACTAGGTTTAAAAAACATTTTTACTTTTTGGGTACTCTATTCCATTAAGTATAATTTAATTTACATTTACTCTTCATATTTCTATATGTTTATATCCTAGAATTATACTTTAAATTCAACTTTTCTCTGAATTCAGAATTTATTTCAGGTATCAATAGGAAGAAAGTTTTGACTAGTTTTATGGTCAGTTTCCTTCTTTTTAAGAGTGTATTTAAAGTAAATATAGCACTATTTTGTTGAGTTAAGCATACAACATAACATTTGAAAAAAATACTTTCTGATATTTATTTAAAAGATAATGATCTCTAAGCAATGTTTAGCTTATTTGTAAGAAAACATTTTTCCCCCAAGGCTAATGTTCAAAATCACCTCATTAGGTAAGAAAATAACTGACATAAACAATCGCAAAAACAAAAATAATAATGGTCCATTGAACACTAATTATCTTACACTTAGAAAGAATTCCTGATAATTCTTAGGGCATTTCAAAAGGCAAAATGAGAAAGAAATGAGAACAGGATATGAATAAATCATGGAAATATTCTCATCGTGGTTTCCTGTTCTTCCTCAAAATTAAAAAAAAAAACAATACTAATTTTTCTATGCATCAGGGATGATGCTAAATTTTTAAATACATTTTCTTCAAGTAATCCTTGCTTTCTTCAAGTGATTGTTGCTATGTAATTACAATTGACATCTCTTTAATTATTATACCAGTGTTTTCTTTTTGCATATATTTGGTTATTTTGTTAGAAAACTATTGGTTTCTTTTATGAAATCAAATTTGCTTGAGGCAGTGTCCTGTTTCTATCAGACTATTTACATCTTCTTAGACCTGTCAAATTTTACATTTTCTTCCTTTTTTCTTAATCAGACAACCAAGATATTTGTCTCAAGGGTAAGTCTACAGGAAACAATTTCTGAAAATACTTATTATTTTTACCATTTGAAGAGTTCCATTTATCAGTTTAATTTTTATTAATTCCCTAATATAATGATTCAAAAACGTTTTCAAAGTAAGTATACAGGTGTCTTTTTTTCTGTGTTCTACAATGGTGACATCATTCAATGCTACATTATTTCATGTGAATCATTGCCATTGTGTCCTGTAAGCTTTGGAATAGTGCATTCTACTTTTTGTTGCTTTGTATATATTTGTACTTTTTGTATGGATTTCTTCTTTGCTCTAAAAATTACCTAACAGTATGTTTTTTGGTTTTTAAACTGCATTTATATTTGTGTAAAAATTGATTATTAATTTCTACTTTTATTAGATATGACTAAAGATGGTGACATGAGCTTATCTAATTATTTTAAGCTATAAATATTTACTTTGTAGCCAAGCACATGACAAATATTTGTAAATACTCTCCAAACACCAAATATATGTTCTCCATTTGAGGGATATATGATTAAATATGCACACACATGTCATCTCTGTATAAATATTAACATAAAATAAATAATGGAACTTTTTTAATATTTATCATTTCACCAGAATATTTAGTTTATAAGAGGGATATTAGAATTTTCCATGAAAATATTGCTTATCAAGTTAGCTTTGCATTGCTAAAACTTCAATATTTCTTTCAGGTAGTCATTTGCAAGATACAAGTTCATTATTATTATATATTTCCCTTACGTTTTTCTTATGATTACATGTCTCATGTCATCTATTTAGGCCCTTTAATTCTAAATCTAATCATATCTTGATATTAATGTTGTCACTCCTTCTTGGCCCATTATTTTAAACTTTTCTTACACTTTAATAAATTTGTCCCTTCTAAATAGAACATAGATAGGTTTTGCTTCTAAACCAAATACACGATTACCTGTTATATTAGTCTGTTCTCATGCTGCTCTGAAGAAATACCCAAGACTGGGTAATTTATAAAGAAAAGTAGTTTAATTGACTCACAGTTCCACATGACTGGGGATGCCTCAGGAATCTTACAATCATGGTGGAAGGGGATACAAAAAAGGCCTTCTTTACAAGGTGGCAGGACAGAGAAGTGTCAGAAGGGGAAATGGTATATGCTTAGAAAACTATCAGATCTCCTGAGAACTCATTCACTATCATGAGGACATCATGGGGAAAACTACCGCTATGATCCAATCACTTCCTACCAGTTTCCTCACATGACACATGGGGATTATGGGAACCACAATTCAAGATGAGATTTGGGTGAGCACATAGCCAAACCATATCATTCCACCCCTAGCCCATCTCAAATCTCATGTTCTTACATTTCAAAACAAAAACATGCATTGTCAACAGTCCTCAAAGGCTTAACTCATTCCAGCATGAACTCTAAAGTCCAAGTCCAAAGTCTCATCTGAGACAAGGCAAGACCCTTCTGCCTATGAGCCTGTAAAATCAAATGCAAGTTAGTTAATTTCTTGGTACAATGGGGGTACAGGCATTGTGTAAACACACCTATTTTGAATGGGAGAAACTAGCCAAAACAAAGGGGCTACAGGCCCCATGCAATTCTGAAATCCAATAGAACAGACATTAAGCCTTAAAGTTCCAGAATGATCTCCTTTGACTCCATGTCTCACATCCAAGGCATACTGATGCAAGAGATGGGTTCCCACGGCCTTTGGCAGCTCTACCTCTGTGGCTTTGCAGGGTACTGTGCCCCTCCTGGCTGCTTTCATGAGTTGGCATTAAGTGTCTGCAGTTTTTCTAGGTACATGTTGTAAGCCTTTGGTGTATCTACTGTTCTGGGGGCTGGAGGACAGTGGACCTCTTCTCACAGCTCCAGTAGGCAGTGCCCTAGTATGGACTCTGGTTGGGGACTCTGAACCCACATTTCCCTTCTGCACTGTCCTAGCAGAGGTTCTCCATGAGGTCTCTGCCCCTGCAGCAAACTTCAGCCTGGACATCCAGGCATTTCCATACACCCTCTGAAACCTACAGAGGTTCCCAAACCTCACTTGACTTCTGTGTACCCACAGACTCAAAGCCACATGGAAGCCACCAAAGCTTGGGGCTTGCACCCTCTGAAGTAATGGCCCAAGATGTACCTTGGCCCCTTTTAGCCATGGTTGGAGCTGAAGCAGCTGGGATGCAAGGAACCATGTCCTGAGGCTGCACAGAGCTGGGGAGCCCTGGGCCCAGCCCAGGAAACCATTTTTCCCACTTAGGCCTCCAGGCATGTAATGGGAAGGGCTGCTGTAAAGGTCTCTTCCATGCCCTGGAGACATTTTCCCCATTATCCTGGTGATTAACATCCTGTTCTATTTTACATATGCAAATTTCTGTAGTAGGCTTGAATTTCTCCTCAGAAAATGGGTTTTTCTTTTCAATTGCATCATCAGGCTGCAAATTTTCTAAATTTTTATGCTCTGCTTCCTCCTGAGCACTTTGCCACTTAGAAATTTCTTCCACCAGATATCTTAAATCATGTCTTCCCAAGTTCAAAGCTCCACAGATCTCTAGGGCAGGGGTAAAATGTCACCAAAATGCTTTGCTAAGGCATAGCAAGAGTCACCTTTGCTCCAGCTCCTAAGAACTCATCTCCATCTGAGACCACCTCAGACTGGACTTCATTGTCCAAATCACAATTAGCATTTTGGTCAAAACCATTTAACGTCTCTAGGAAGTTCCAAACTTTTCCACATGTTTCTGTCTTCTTCTGAGCCCTTCAAACTGTTCCAAACTCTGTTACAAAGCTGCTTCCACATTTTCGGGTATTTCTACAACAGTGCCCCATTACCTCAGTACATATTTATTGCATTAGTTTGTTCTCACACTGCTATGAAGAAATACTTGAAAGACTGGGTAATTTATAAAGAAAAGAGGTTTAATTGACTTATAGTTACACATGGCTGGGGAGGCTCAGGAAACTTACAATCATGGAAGAAGCAAAAGCAAAATGTCCTTCTTCCCAAAGCAGTGGAGGAGAGAAGTGCCAGCAGGGGAAATGCCAGATGTTTACAAAACCATCAGATCTCAGGAGAACTCACTATCACAAGAATAGCATGGGGGAACTGCCACCATGATCCAATCACTTCCCACCGGGTCCTTCCCATGACACATGGGGATTATGGGAACTACAATTCAAGATAAGATTTGGGTGGGAGCACAGCCAAGCCATATCACCTGTCATTATGGGGGGAAATAGTGTGAACACTTATATCTGATATTATTTCTTTTTATATAATTTTATATTTACTCTTTGTTTTACTTTTTTTCCCCTTCTTTTTTCTTTTTCTTTTTTCAGGAAGATTTATCAAGGTGTAGATTTTCTGGTTAATTTAGGAGTTTTAATACTCTTTTCAATTTTATATAAAAGCACATATTTCTGATCCTTTATATGAAGATGATTTATTTTCTAACAAGATATCTATGCCCAATTACATCCACACTAATAAGACGGATATTTTAAAATAAATCACTCCCCTACATGTAGGTTATGTGGTGTTGTTATATTAACCCCAGAATACCAGTATATTTATTTTCTATTATGTCTTTCCTTATTCAAGATTTCTTTTCCTTCACTTACGTTACTCATTTTCAAATAGTCTGTTATTATAGGAGAATCTATTTCTCATCATGTTTCCTTTGTTCTTCATCTGCCGTATATTGATTTGTAGACATTTTCTTATTTTTTATCATTTTTAATATCACTCTCTAGAGCATTTTATTCTTTCTTCTAATAGGTTAGTAACTAATAGGTTACTAGTGGATTATTTTTCCTCATATTCTTTACATAAATTTAAAAAAATTTTGATTTTTATCCCCCAAATTTATTGTTTAATAATGTTTAATACTTATTTAGTATTACCAATTCTATCTATTTGCTCCCTTGGGTATTTTGGTGTTCCTCTTTGTTTAGCTAAATGCTAAATTAATTTATTTTCACTTTTTCTTATTTAATAAATCATATGATCAGGGCTCTGAACTTTTTCCTAAGTGAAACTTTGGCAGTATTCACATCTAATCTTCAAAATGTTTCTTGAGTTTACAATATTTGATAGAATCTGTTGCTGATTCATTATGGAAAAACATAGAATATTATGTATTTTTTAGTATGACGTTTTTGACAATGATTATATAAAATAAGTTTATGACCTATTTACTCAACTTGATACTAAAAACATGTATGGAAAACATTCGCAGAACATCAAAATCACATGCAGACATTTTGAAAAATGCTCCAAGCATCAGAAAAAGTAATGACTGTGGTAATTGTATTGAAAACTCTGAGGCAGAGATTAACATGCAGGAGATTATTATAGAGTGCTCTTAGGATCTTCATCTGTAGAGGATAGGGAAGGAGAGATAATTGGGCAGAGGGACAATTTCAGTTCTGGTATAATCCCAAGAAAGTTTTTAACTCAACCTGTGGAAGCTTTGAAGCTAGAATGGCTATTTAAGATTGTCAAGATTTGGGGAACTAAGTGACTCATTGGATTCAGGCTGCCTCAGAAAATAAATGTGATATTGCTCTGACTAGGTGATTCTTGAAGAAAATTGCATGCAGAAAGCTAACAGCATTCCTTCTAGTAACTAGAAGAGTAAGTTTAAGCCCTCAGTCCACCACAAATAGTAATAGTTTGATTAGATAGTAATGTTCTATAGCATGTTCCATTCTAACATGCTATTTTGTTTTAAATATACAAACACATATATATGCATTTAATTGTGCTTTGTTTACATTTTAGGAGATTAGCTATGTATTTTGAGTCAACATGTAATACATTATATTTTTCTTATTTAAAATATTTGGACATAGTCTCTTAATAATTAGATTATAGGAAGTCTAATTTTTCAGGAAAATATTTCCAGTGTTAAATTTGTTATTTAACTTATATTACTGGTTCAGATATTTAGAATTTTCCTCCCATTATTTTATTGATATTCTATAATTTTGTTTTGATTTCAATTTTTAACCTAAAGGACATTTGTAAAGTATGTTTTATTAAATAGATCAATGTTGGTGCAAATTACTTAATAATTAAATTATATAAGATACTTTTATTACTAATAGCAAATTATTTGCAAAAGGCCACGAACCAGCATAATATTTCCTAATGCTGTTCGTCATGGTTGCACCCATTGCCTCACGTCACCGTCATTGTCATAGATCTCTCCAAGGTCTAGGACAAAGAAAAGGATTTTGTTGCTAAGAAATAAAATTGGGTTTGCATTCTGTTAGATAATTATGATGGCCTATGTTCTTCTAGGCAGGAACTGTTTCATTTCTCTCCATACTTTACACACCTAGTGTTATGAGAGGAATTTTCTCCACCACCCTAAAAATCCCAGTGTTGAAGCTCTAACCCATAGTACCTCAAAATGTGACTTTATTTGGAAATAGGACTTTAAAGAGGTGATTACATTAAAGTGAGACCACAACAGTTGGCCCTAATCCAACTGGTCTTTATAAGAAGAGGAACTTTCTACAAATACAGACCAGGGCACATGCACAGAAGGGCAATCAGGTAAAGAGCCAGAAAGAGGGTGACCATCTGCAATCCAAGCAGAGACTTAAGAAAAAAATAAACCTGCCATTTTGATCTCAGATTGCCAGCCTCCAGAACTGTGAAAAATAAATCTTTGCTATTTAAGCCATCAGTGTGTGGTATTTTGTTATAGCAACCCTAGGAAACTAAGGCAGCTAGTATAGTAAAGAGCATACTTAGGTCATTTTGAGTACTTTACTACCACTTTAGTAGTTCATCCATGAAATAAAAAATATATAGATATATGAATCATAGATAAAACAATGTAAAATAAAAAATGATAATTTTAATATTATTCATTAAAATATAAATAAATGTTTTCATGGCTTTAGATTTTATGTAACATATGCCCTGATGCTGCTCTAGCAATTAACTAACAATTAACAATATGACTTCATATTGTTAATTAATTTCATGCCAATAATACACGAGAGTACAGATGGCGACACTTGCATTAGACCCAAAAAAAAAAAAAAAAGTCAAAAACTGCGACTTGCCTCCCGTGTTCATGTCCTTGTGTAATCTCTACTTTGAATATTGACAGGACCTGTTACTGGCTTTTAACTAATGAGAATATCTGATTGTCTGAACATTATTATGCTACATAACATTGTAACATCCATTTCACTAGATTAATCTCTTCTCTGCTGGCATTGAAAATGCAAGCTACCATATTATAAGCCACCATATGGAAAGGCCATGCAGCAGGAGCTGAGGGTGGCCACGTTCAGTTAACAGCATTCGGGAGCTTTCACCTCAAAGGATCTCACAGTTCCAGTCAGTATTTTTATGCAAGTAAGAGCCTAAACAAAGGACTCAATTGATCTGTACCAGACTTCTTACCCACAGAAATTCAGAGATCATAAATGTGTGTGTGTGTGTGTGTGTGTGTGTGTGTGTGTGTTAACCACTAAATGCGTGGTAATATTTTTGTGCAGCAATAGATAAATATTATGCCTATCTTCAAATATTATATGACATGTTTTGCTACATATTTTAGCTGGGTACTTATTTTTCACCATATCTACACGAAGGCTGATTTTCTTCTTTATTCTAGAGAAAATTTTCTTATAAACGTTACGCTCAGTGCTGCCATTTTCTTTATCAATACTATCATTATAATTTCTAATCGGCCTTCTGTATTATCTTGTTAACTGCATACTGACAAGTGACAAGGGTGATCAGCAGTGATATTTTGGTATAAAATCTAATAAACAGATTGAAAAGCATATCTCTGGAGGTCTTTAAGCAGAATATTTTCATGTAAAAATTCTTTAGACTGTTAATGTAATCATGTCTTTAGGCATGATTTGTTGTACTCTCTGGCTTTAAAATATCATTGTTAAGTAGATAAGACTATTATGGCCTTCTCTTCACAAGTGACACTTGTATTATTAAAAGATACATTATTATCGTCTGATATCATTCAAAGTGCCTCCATTTATTTTGCAATTAGCTAATAATTATCTAAAGATAGTTCTATTAATATTAACTACATGTTATGCCACTCAGCTGGTGTCCATGATAGATTGCCTTTGGATTCGCCTATTCATTTGTAGGTCTTAAATACTTTACAATATTTTAAGCTCTTGGAAAACAGGGCTCAAGTCTTTCGAACCTCACAGTGCCAACTCCTACCACATAGAAGTAGATATTTTACTTACATGATCACGTGATTCAACAATTCATTACCTTCAAGAATCTTGAAGCATTTAAGAAAATAGAAAATTCACATAGGTACAGGTGAGAGGAAGAATAAACTGCCTTAAAATGGACAAAAGTAGAAAAAACCTTCAAAAGAAAGGAGCAAAGAAAAGGTGGAAGGAAGAAAAGAAAGGAGTGAGAAACGAAGTAAGGATGATATACTGACAAATAGAAAATGTAAGAAAATGTATTTTAATAGTTTTATACAATGAAATGTTTGGTGTATTATAATTAATGCTAAAGTAGATTAACTGTGAAGAAACTGCTTTACTGGATAATTACTATGACAGATTCTATATAAAGTAATTTTATAATTATATGTTTAATAATTTTAAAGATCACATGCTGTTATTTGATAATTATTAATATATCTCTTCTAAACTGTAATGGTTATATGAGCAAAGAGGAATTGAGAAGAGCAGGGGAACTTTGAATTAGTTTATTATTGCAAAACAGGAAAAATTAAAATGCTATAAGTTAATTGACAAATGGGTTTAGAAATCAAAATAAGCTCATATAATACATCTTGAAATGTGGACAATGGAGAACAGACATGCTACATTTCCCAAGTATTTAAGTTATTACACGTAAGCAAATGCACTCAGGAATTTTACATCATTTTGAATCTTCAGAATTACAGAAAGGTACATGTCTTTGTAGAGAAAGGTGGTTTTTATTTCAGACGACATTCTGTCAGCGTTACCACTGACAGGTTAGTATTGCCTGCACTTTATCTAGATTAAGACTTAACATAACTCTTTCATCAAAGCTACTACCCTGACATGTAGGTGACTGATTCTAATGGAATTAGATTAAAAGAAGACAAAGAAAGGGCTGTTGTGCCCACACCAAGAGCTTTGCCACCCAACATGTACCATTATTTCCTTTAAAGCTTTCAAATTTGACATTGAACAGGTTTCACCAAAAAGAACACTGAAGCAATGGCCATTACTGATCATGACAGAGGAATTAGTAGAATTTTCTCCTGAATTATTTCTTTTCAAAGGGGGAGTTTGTAGATTAAATGAGTCTTGGAAATATTTGCTGAAATGTATAGATTCATTTTATGACTAGCTTTCTAGTCACTGTCTTGAGGGTTATTAACCCTATAAAATGAATATTTTGTTGATTAACTGTCCTCATTTTTAAAACATTTGACGTGAATTGTCCTTGGAAATTTTAGTGACAGCACACAATCAATACGATTTCCTCAGTTATTTATTCAACAGAAAGTTGTCTATTATGTAAAAAGCATTGCAGTGTAGATAAAAATTAAGCAAGTCAAAGCATTGACTAAGTAATTACATTGTGTTTGGAGAAATGTTAGCAGTTTGACTCTGTTAAAGCTTTGACTGAATATGTCCAAAGGCAGGAAATGCCACTAGAAAGTTTCCAGATTATAAAGATCCTTGTATAACATGCCAAGGCATTTAATAAACAGTGAGAAGACCTTTATATATTTTTAACAGAAGAGTAACAAGGAAGATCTGTATTTTAGAAAATCAGCCAAGCTTCCGTCTGTAGATTTTAATTGCTTTAACTTTTAACTTCTTTTCAAAGAGGATTAACACAAGCTAAGTTGGCGACAGCAGCAATGGTGAAGGGAGGAAGGAGAGATAATAGAAATAGTCAAGAGGTATAATTAATGAGACCTAGTGCCTAATTAGATTTGATTGCATAAGAGGAGGAGAAAGAGTAAAAATAGTAATAAGACTGCTTCAGAGACTGCCTTGGAATTATAGTGTATTCCAGGAACAATTAAATCCTAAAAAGACCCAGAGTCCTTTTCATTCAATTCCTATGCAGTCCAATTTCCGGGACTGACAGCTGTCTAAATTTTGGCTCCTTTAACCATATCCCATATTCTTGTAGTACTGGATCTTCGGCCCAGATGTGTGACTATAAATTATATATCCTCTCATATTGCCCCTGTTCCCATATTTTCTGGACTTCCTTTTTCCAAGTCCAATTTCCTTCGGTTCCCTTTCCTCCTAAAATTTCCCACTGTGCCCTCTCAGAATTGTATTCCTCAGTTAACAAATTTGACCATATAATCATTGCTGAATACCTCAATTAAATTTTGGCTATTCCTGGGAACAAATTATCTTACTGCTACCCTCTCAATTTAAGGGAAATTTTCTCCGCATTCCTCAGTCATTAGGACTGTGATATGAAGATGGCATTCCTTACTTTACTGAGAATTATCCAGACCATTTCCCTCTGATATTGTCCAAAATACCCTTGCTCTTTGGTACTTAAACTTAGTCACACACACCTTTTTATTCCTTTCTATATCATCTACCAACATCTTCATCAGTCTTTCCTTGGCCTCCCATTCTTTGCTTCTGCTTCTCAGTTTCTCATCAAAGATAACGTAAAAATCTACTTGGATTATCCCTCTGACAAATTGGCATCCCAGTCCCTTAACTTAAACTCTAGTGACATTTTCATCTATTCTATTTTAGCCACTCAATTCTAAAACAAAAAATCATGACCTTATTCTTCTCTAGAACTGCTCAACCTCTACAAACAAACTCCTACATGTGCTATTTGACTCAGTTCTCAATTTTCTTAGCGAGTTACTGTTACTTTTCAGGGTTTTGACTTCATGGACTCCTTAAAATATCTCCATTAGAATGTCAATTTCTTAGTTTTTCTTTATCAGCACCTATTCTATTGAAATATTTTCTATCATGGGTTTAAATGATCTTGGGAAATGTTAACTCAACTAATAGGCCTCTGTGATTTCATAATCTATACCACTATTAAAATAATTGTAACAACTTGGATCATAAAACGTCTTGATGTAAATGATACATTAGGTCATGTTATGGAAATGTTTACTAGCCATTGAATATTTTAATCTTATTTAGAATCTCTCATCAAATCTATAGAGTTTAATTATTTCCCAGATTTTTCTATTTCTATACTTACCTACCACTGACATTATTCTCATCTCTGAATTTTCACCTAAGTTATTTGACAATGTAGTTAATTATTGCCTACTCAGTCATAGAAATCAAAATTCAAGCATAAAAACGTATTTGTTATAAGTTTTACTGTTCTTGAGATCAGAGAAGCTATTACAATTAATAGCATAAAAATTACTAGAAAAGTAGAATTTTTAGATAAAAGAAAAATTTAGTTCTCTAAGCTAGTCTGGGTTAGAAAAAATGCCTGAAAATATATAGTCATGTAATTTCTTAAAATATTATATCTATTTTGAGCAAAATATCTGAAAGTTTTCTCTAAGAATTCCTTTTTGTCTCTATTATAAATTATTTAGGAAAAGGTTATATTCCTATGACAGATTTTTTCCCCCAAATTATAACTTTAACATGTTTTCTTCGATATAAAAATATAAATCAAGTGCCATTATATTTACAAGTCATTAAGGTACTGTTCTTGAGTCTATATCATGTATAGCATACTGTGCATTATTTTTTCTGGCAACTATAATCTAGAAATGGGCTACAGAATGAAATTCGTTAATGCTATGTTATACTAGAAGGCACAGAACATAAAGTAAATAAATCTTTTGTAGTATCATACCAACCTCATAAATTGCTTTAAGGGAATAAGAATCTATAGGGGTGGTAGATGATTTTCTAATCAGATATTACTCAATATACATCAAATATTCTCATTCTGTAGTATTTAAAATAAGCAGTTGTCTACAACATACAATCACCAGTCACAATAAACTATCCATGCATTTGTAGACCCTCAATTTGATAACTGCATAAAACAACCAAATATTTTGGAAGAAGAAATATTATAAGGAATGTACATCCAAGCTTCTGTGGTTCGATCAGGAGCTATTGCCTGAACTATATCTCCTTAGTTGGACTGAACAATTATGGAATGTGTCAAAATAGGCCTAATAATTTATCTCAAAAATTAATTAATAATCAATGATAAAGCTAAAGAGTTTTAAAATTAATGCTCAGTGACATTATTTTAGAATGAGAAACAAATGTAATTCTTATGTCACAGTCATATTCTTAGATGCCATGTCTTGGCTCACTAGTGTTTTAGGCCTTTTGCAAAGAAATATGTTTGTGTTGATAACAAAAAAATCAACATTTGTAGATAATTTCCTTTTTAAAATTAGTTGACTAACCTTGTCTTAGTTTAGCTCAAATATGCTTTATTTGGTGGCAGAGAAAAAGGACAGGGTTTAAAAACGAGGAAATTATTCATAATCTGCGTATCTCTAAATGAAAGTATTGCAATTTCAAAGACATATGTCTCAAAATTGTATTCCAGTTAAAATAAAACTGTATTATGGTAAGTCCTATTTAAAATTGTAATTTTATTTCGGCACAAAAGATATACCCCCATAGATAATGCAACACTTTCTGCCTTTATGAATTTGCACTGCGGAATCATTTCTAATAGAAACAATTCCAAACTATTCCAAAAATGCAAGTTCTATGAAGCATTCTGAGTCCCAACCAAGCATGCGGCCAACAAACTTTTAGCATTGCACTGAGAGGTTCTTTTTAATATTGCTATTATTTTTGTTTGTATTTTTAATAGTGAGAACATGCCACAGAATATTCCTGGAAAAATTCTGAGCTTCCCTTCTTATCTTGCTCTTTTGGGATCTGTCTTTTATGTTGGAAATCCTTCTAAAACATCACATAGTTTTTGCCCCTCTATTCAAATTTAAGTATAACAGATTAAGAAGCCAATTGGAAGAACTCTACATCTGGGCACAAAGCATTAATTATTGAGATCCATTATAGATAGCTTGTATAGTCAATATTCTTATTACATGTGAACTTCTACTGGCCAAGTCTGTAGACCTCTTCTGGTTCTATCATCCAAGGACCTGGCAGTGGGCATTCTAAACATTAATGTGGAAAGAATGCTCTAGGTATGTCATACTACCTAATACTTCTGTTTTATCTCCTTTTTGTTTGCATTTAATAGGCCAATGACATTTTGGCTTAATTTTTGTACCTATTGTCTTTTATATGGGTCCGGGAGGGATATCCTTTAGACTGTACAAAGTCAGGAGGCCCACAGAATTTAAATGTCTTTTTTTTGAGCACACGTTCAAAATAGCTCTTCATTTTCAGTCACCAGTAACCTCTATCAAATTACCAAGCTTTTCCTGAGTTTTCCCAGATAAGTCAAAGTACTTTCCATTAATATCTACTTCCGTAGGTTCTTAATTCTGACCTCTCTCAGCACTGCTAAGTCACTTAACAACTCTCCATCTACTCTATACTCACTCATGTTAAGTTTTGGTATTGTGTATATCCTGGTATTGTAGATATCCTGGTTTTGTCAAAGACAGAATTGTGTTTCTTTTCCTTACTTTGTAGCTTTGAAAGAAAAAATGGTGTAAATGTCATTACTCCACTATCATGAAATTTGAAACAATTAGAAATAACAGTTGGAGAGAGAGAAGAGAGCGATATAAGTGTTATTACTGCATAATTTTGAAATGAACAATTAGAAATGAGAGTAATGAAGAGTCAAAGTTTTAACTTCAAGGTGATTGATGGGACATGGGAAATGAGTTACAATGGGACGTCTAGAATATTTCCCACCACTGTTAATATTTCTGCCACAATTTGATTTTTTGTGCCAAAATTTTTCTCATATTTCTCTATATGTTTTTAAAAATCAGTACAGTGTTTTTTTTTTTTTTTTTTTTTTTTTTAACCTCAGCATTTATGAAAGCTAACTATGGTCTACTGGATGTAAAATTTGGAGAGCTAGGTTTGAGTTTCAAGGTTGTTATTCTCTGGTCATGTAACTTTCAGTTTATAACTTTTCCTCTCTTTATCTCAGTTCCAGATTACTGGTATAGAAAATGTATTAGAGAGACATTTTTAAATGTCCTCTCTAAAATAGTGACTGTTTTGAATACTTTGCATATTGTTTGTAATTCTTCATGAAACCTTTAATGTAACTGCTATTTTCTATTGATTTTGACCAAATTATCTGAGACATAACTTACCCAAGGCCATAAAGCTATACAATTATAGATGAATATACTGATAACCTTCAAATTTTCAAAGTAGGGGGCACTTATCTTTTGTTTGACTACTTGGCATTGTTGGCAACCACCCCATTGAATTTTCTGGCCCTAATTCTTGGCCATTTCTTCTCAATACTTTTTGTAGATGTCTCTCATGTTTATCCTTATATTTCAATATTTTCCAAGCTCTTTACTCAGCCTTTTGTTCATCTCACATTAAAGATGGCATTTGAAGGCCGGGCGCGGTGGCTCACGCTTGTAATCCCAGCACTTTGGGAGGCCGAGGCGGGTGGATCACAAGGTCAGGAGATCGAGACCACGGTGAAACCCCGTCTCTACTAAAAATACAAAAAATTAGCCGGGCGTGGTGGCGGGCGCCTGTAGTCCCAGCTACTCGGAGAGGCTGAGGCAGGAGAATGGCGTGAACCCGGGAGGCGGAGCTTGCAGTGAGCCGAGATTGCGCCACTGCACTCCAGCCTGGGCGACAGAGCGAGACTCAAAAAAAAAAAAAAAAAAAAAAAAAGATGGCATTTGAATAAATTTATTTTCCTTTAAAAATTATATTTCCTTAAAAATTCTAGCCAAGAATTCTCTGATATGCACAAGATTTGTATATGTAAATTCCATATACCTGTGGATATCACAAGAAATTCAAACCAAATGTCTCTATATTTATCATATTCTCCCCCAAAACTACCTATCCTGTTCCTGGTTCCCAATTTTCTAATTACTGACATCTGAGGCCTCAATTTTTGGTCTCATTCCTCTATTTATATTCTTATATCTCCCTACCTTCTATCTCTTCTCATCTACACTCTTTTTCTACATCTACACTGATTTTTCTAAGCCATAAAGTTTTCATGGTATAACCTACTTAAAATCTTTCTATGTTTTGACGCAAATTTTGGTGTATATTTTATACTCTCTAGATTATCATATAAGTCGTTTCATTTTATCTTCAGTAAGCAAGAGGAGTTGGCTACTGCTTAACTCTCTGGTCGCTTCCTATGATTCCCCCAGTATGCTTGTTAATCTGTCTAAAGCTATTGTTTTACTGTCTAAACGTTTCCTGATCTATTTCTCTTTGCCAGCATATAAGTTTCTTTCTATGTGATATTGCTATTATTCATCTTTTAAAATTCAGCTCAAATGTCAGACATTTCAGGAAGATTTCCCTTAAATCTCCTCTCTACTTTCCATGACTCTTTTTTGATATTCCCATAGGATAACGTACAAGCATCTCTCGGAGCATGAGCCTGACAATATTGCAAAATTATGCATTTTCACCTTGCCCATTTCCTCCAATTTTATTTATAGAATCTTCAATGCTATGTTTACAGACTCACTTATAGTCTCAGAATAATTCTTAGCATATAATAAACATATAGTAAGAAAATTTCAAAGAAAGAAAAACTAAAGGAAAGATAAAGCATTTGATTCATAGGCTATTACCAAATTCTAAATTGTTTCCCCTTCACAATGCTGTCTTACTTATCTCAAAGAGATGTTCTGACACTGACAAAATTTATGTGAAAGCATTTTACAAATATAGAACTATACACATTTACAAACAATTAATAAAAATATGTATTGTGAAGCAATATGTAGTAACAGAAAAACTTGAAATACTCGGAAGTAAAAGAATAGAGATCAAATCTCAGTATCCCTTATTTATGCCTGAGTATACTTGCCAACAAAATTAGGTCAAACATTCTAAAATCCAGATGGTTTCTGTATACATTGAAATATTTTTAGTTTCCCTGCCTTCTCACATGGTCCATAACCTCAAGTAATCTATGTGAAAGTTTGGTTAAATAGCAAAGCATTCTACAAATATAAGGTCTTACGTATGGTTAACTATTAAACATCTGAAACAGGCAAATCATTGCAAGGAATACACATTCACAGAAGAAAGTAGTGTGTTTTAATGGAAAGAGCATGGACTTTAGAGTCTGGCAAACTGAATTCTACTTCAGTCAGTTACCAAGTGTATTTGACTACAACGCTTGGTCTTTAATTTCAGTTTCTCCATGTATAAATGGAGATAACACCAGTTCTGTCCATTTCTCAGGATTCTATGAGACAAGAGACTTATCCATGTGTCAGCTTTTGAAAGCAATGATTCTGAATGCAGATGAAAGAAAATATTGTTATTTTCTTGAGCTTGAAATACAAGAAATAATTAGAATGTGTGAGATAGAGAGGAAAATCCTTGATAATAATATCTGACAATGAGCAGTTCAAGTTTTTATTTTATTTTGGGAAGGTAATTCTCAATGGACGTCAGTCATCAGCTTTAGGCCTGTGACTGTAAGTCTACATTTTGATATTTTAATATTAGACACATATAATACATTACATACAACAAAAAGAATATGATGTTATAAATTTCCATTTTTCAATTAACTAATTCTGATTACCACTTTATGGCTACTTTAGAAGTATTATATAAATACATTATATTTCCATGACTTAAATAGTCCTGATAATTTTTCTTAGATTATTCTCATTGGTGTTTAGGTGCTCCGTGCCCTAAAACTAAAAATTAAAATGAGACATTTCTTTTTGAGGACAAGCCAGGACCTGAAAACATTTTGTTTTGTGACAATCTCCATCATCCTTGGCCTATCCAGTGAAAATCACACGTGCCGTCTCTTGTCACTGCAACAAGGCCTCCTCTTCTGTGTGTGTGTGTGTGTGTGTGTGTGTGTGTGTGTGTTCCCAACCAAACACATATTTTTCATGCTCTTGTTTTTTTCCAAAATGCATTCATGTTATCAGAAATCTAATCCCTTCAGTACTAAATTGCCAAAATGTAGGGGTCAGGAGTCTGTGTCACTGCAGAAATAACTTCTGGTTCTAAAGTTCTCACTGCCATGTCCCAAATCTGATTTTGAACATTTCTTTATGTACCTCTTGAGTTCTCCATTATTTTAGAGCTTTTTCAAATGTTTGTTTACTTTTTAGGTCACTTTAACTACTTTTATTCTCTCCTATGTATTTTAAAATTCATTTTCATAACAGACACAAAACTTTAGTTTTGAAAACACAGTTCGTAAGGTTTAAGAAAATTTCCATCCAACATAACATGTTGTAACTATAAAAGAGAGTTAAAATAGAGCTGAATTACCATTTTTTCATAAGATTAAAGACTCTAGAATGAAATTAAACACTGCATTAAAATTGTCCATATGTTTCTTATGTGAAATATGTTAAAATTTAATTTTCTTGTTTTACAATTCTAAAATTGCAAGTATCTTTGTCACTCTTAAAGAAGGAAATTCCTGGCCAGTGTACTAGATCAATGGTGAGGGGGCGAGCGGGTGGGTGAAGGAGTGAGTGTAAAAGGCATGTCTTTATTGACAAAGAAGGATTGCCAATGTAGTTATTCTACTTCAGGTATGTAGAGCAAGGATAAAGCATATGGGCCAAAGCTCATCTGATTCCTGTTTTTATACTGTCAATGAATTAAAAATTATTTTTACATTTTTTTAACTATTGAAGAAAAATTGAAAAGTAGAATATTTCTGACACATGAAAGCTATATAAAGTTCAAATGACATGGTCCATAAATTTTCATTGAAACCCAGCCAGACTCATTTGTTTATGTATTGTCCATGACAGTTTTCACACTATAATGGAAAATTTGAATTGTTGTGGTGGATACCAGATGGCTCCAAAGCTTAAGGTATCAATTAGCTGGCACTCTGCACAAAAGGTTTGCTGCGTTCTTATCAGAAGCATCCCTGAGACTAAAATAACAGTGTTTTCTCCATTTCCCCATATTTATTATAAAACAGACAGCAGCCCCTCCTGACTCTAGCTTAATCATATATGAGCAGATAACTGAAGAAAAATAAATATTACAATATTAACTGAAATAACTGTGAGTTGTTTTTAAAAAAGATTCTCAGGGAAAAAGTATACATTTATACATTTGTAAACTGCATATTTGCAAGATAACAATCATTTAAATATGTTAACTTTGTTTTATGGCTTGGAGTATGATATATTTTAGCAAATGTTCACATGCACTTGGAAATCATTCATATGTTATATAAATAAATTTAGGTCAAGTTATTTAAATGTGTTGTTCAGGCCTTCTGTATTTTTAATGATTTTCAGGTCTATTGATCTATTGATTGCTAAGAGAAGACTGCTTAATTCTACAATTATACTTTTATTGCATTTGATTTTTTCCTTTCAGTTTTATTACTGTACACTTTCCTTTTCTTACTGTATGCTTTCCATTTTCTCTGCTTTTTTTATCACCTCTCTTGACTTCTAATTTATGAAATATTGTTTTATCATTACACATTTATGTGAATGTAGATAGATCTAGATCTATCTATCTTTATTATCTTGAAACATATATACTATTTACGCTGTTTTAGAAAATCTGTGTTAGATCTCTAGGGCTGTCGTAACAAAACATTACAAACTGGGTGGCTTAGCAACAGAAATCGATTGCCTCATAGCTCCAGAGACCAAGGTGCCAGCGGTGTTGGTTACTTCGGAGTGCTGTGAAAGAGTCGGTTTCATGTTTCTCCTAGCTTCTGGTGATTTGTTGGCAATATTCATCTCTCATTGAATTCTCGATGTACAACCCTGATCTCTGCCTTCATCTTCATAAAATGTTCTGTCTTCTGTGCTTGTATCTGTGTTCCCCTTCTTATAAGGACACCAGTCATTTCGATTAGGGGCCACCATAATGATCTCATTTTAACTTAATTAGTGCTATGAAGATTCTGCTTCCAAATAAGACCAAATTCGTAGGCAATGGGGTTTAGGACCTGAACTTATAACTTTAGGGGTACATGGTTAAACCTATAACAGTAGCTATCCTAGTATATACAAAACAAAATGCTTGGCAAATAAATTCTAACATTAATTGGTATGTTTTTCTAACACAGTTAATGCAAGTATGTCAAAATACCATAACTCCATTAAGCTAACTCTTGACAAATTATGTTGTAAATGTTTATTTTATCTATATTTTAAATCTCACAGGGATTATTTTTTATCCCTTAGCTTTGCATATATTTAAATTTTTTTAAATTTATTTGCACATCTTCAAGCTTTCATCTCAAATTATCTCCTGTTTGCGCAAACAATATACTTTAAATTTTCTTTTAGAGTGTGTCTACTTGTAATAAATTCAGAAAATATATCATATGGTTATCTTTGAAAGATATTTTTCTGAAAACAGAATCCTACTTTTCAGAAATCTTCTGTGACATATTCAAAATATTTTATCACTTTCTGAATTCCATTTCTTCATATGAAAAATTAGTTGCATTTCTTACTTTTATTCATTAACAGTTCACTTTTTCTCTTTTTACCCTTTCGCTGCTTGTGAGATTTCATTTCCAAGACCTACCAAAAGAAAATCCTCAGCTACGTTATATTTAATGGTGAAAGACTGAAGTTCTCTCCTAAAGGATTAGGAACAGATCACAATATTGTACTGAATATTTTTTCCAGGGAAATTAGGAAAAAAAAAGTAAGACAACTTATTTGGAAAAGGACATTAAAACTATCTCTATGGCATATGACACAATGTTCCATATAGAAAATTCTAAGGAATAGACACACGCACATTCACACACAAACTTAGAACCATGAGTGGGTTTAGCAGGTTCACAGGATGCATAATCAATACATGAAAAATCAATAATATTTCTGTACACAAGCAATAAACAATCCCTAAGTGAAATTCAGTCCCATTAGCAACATCCTCAAAAAAAAAAGGCTAATACTTATAGTAATAAAATAAAGATAATCAAAAGAAATATAAGAGCTATATACTGTAAACTATAAACTTCACTGAAAAAAGTTAAAGAAGATCTAAACAAATGGAATGATGTCCCGTGTTCATGAATTGGAAAATTCATGATTAAGGTGGCAAAAATCCCCAAATTCTTCTATAGTCTCAAAGTAATCCCTATTGAAATCCAAGCTGATTTTTTTAGACATTAACAAGCTAATGTGAAAATGTTTGCAGCTATGAAAGAGTCACAAAATGGTCCAAGTAATCTTGAAATAGACGATCAAATTTGGAAGACTTGTACTTTGTATTTTTAAAACTTACTACAAGAAACACTAATAAAGACAATCTTTACTAACATAAATGTAGTTATAAAAGATCCATGATGGAATTATATTTCCTCACATTTATGGTCAAGTAATTTTTAGCAAGGATGCTAAGACCATTCAGTAAGCATAGAATATCCTTTTGGTATTATTTTGTTTATCCACATACAAAATACTAAAGTTGGACCCTTATCTCACATTATACAAAAAAAAAATTACTACAAATGGACCAAATACCTAAATATAAGAGCTAAACTTATAAAACTTTTAGAAGCAAATCTATGAATACACCTTCATGACCTTGGATTAAGCAATAGTTTTTTACACATAACAAAATCATAAGTGACGAAAAATATTAACACATTTTATGTTTTAAAGGACACCATCAGAAAAGTGTAAAGACAACCCGTAGAATGGTAGAAAATATTTCCAAATTATATCTTATAAGGAACCACTAATTCAGAATATAGAATGAACTCATAACAATAAAAACTAACTGTCTCAATTGAAAGTGGATGAGGAATTTGAAGATATAGTTCTTCCAAAGAAATATATAATACACATAGTCAATAAGTGCAAAAATATGTGATCACTATCATTAGTTGTTAGAGAAAATGCAAAACAAAACCATAATGAAATACCCCTTCACACCCTCTAGCATGACAACAATTAAAAAAAGATGGTAACAACTGTTGGTAAAATGTGGAGAAATGGAACCTTGCATATATCATTGGTGGGAAGGTAAAATGGTAATGCCACTTTGGAACACACGTTGGCAGTCCTTCACAATGTTAAATATAGAGGTATCATATAGCATAGCAATTTTATCTTAAGAAAAATGACAACATATACCCACACAAAAATATGTACATGTATGATGATAGCCCAAATGTATCAACTGATGAATGAATAAACAAATGTGGTAGATGCATACAAAGGAATATATGCAATAATTGTTTTAAAAGATGAATGGATGGTGGATATAGGCTACAATATTAATTAACCTTGAAAGTATTATGTTCTGGAATTAAATAGTGGCAAGGATTGTACAACTTTGTGAGTTTTCTATAAACGAGTATATTGTACACTTTTAAAAAGTGAATTTTATGGTGTGTGAATTATGTCTAAAAATACTTTAAAATTAAAGATCACTTTCTCTTTGGTTTTCTGCAGTTTTGCTGTGAAATGCCCGGGGGACTATATAGGTACATAGATACACAGATATATAGATGGATTAAAAGACAGAAGGATAGGAATAAAGATAGATAATTTCGTTCTTGCTCCTGACTTATAGAACTTCTGGAAACTGACTTGAGATTATCTGTTTGGGGCAACTATTGATTATTATATCTCCGAATATTGCTTCTGTGACATTCTTTAACACCGTGTCTTTGGGGATTCCAAATGCCTGTATTTTATACCGTCTTCTTTTATGCTCTAACTTGATCTATTTTATATATTTCCCAACTGTTCAGTTGCTTGAGGTTCATTTGGTATAATTATCAATTCCCATACCTTCCTTTTTAGCTGTGTTATTTGGTGTTATGTTCCTATGTTTTGTTTGTGATTTGTTTATTGCTTTGTTTCGATTTCAGAATTTTCACTTGATTTTTTTACAGCTTGTCAATCTTACCATTTCTTCTTGAACAGAGAGAATAGTTATTTTAAAGTCTACCTCAAATTGCTTGGAGCCCTTGAGGAATTCTGTATTCTCTACTTTTTTCTACTAGTTTTTGTTCAAATTGTCCTTTTTCCTTAAATCTATGGTTATTTCTCAATCTGTTAGTGACATCACATTTTTTAAGTTGTTGATGGAAAGAATGTGAGGAAGGGAATGAAATTATTTTTTCTAATATAAAAAGTAAATATGTTTACATCTGGCAGGCCAGGAAGTTCAGTAGCAGTCCAGTACCACCAAAATCCAAAATCTAATTGCAAAAAAATAAGATAGCTTGAAATGGTCCTGTAGTTCATGAGTCTTAGTCTATTTAGGGCTGCCATAACAGAAGCGCATAAGCTGGTGGCTTACAAATAATAGAAATTTATTTCTATTTCATTCTGGAAATTGAGACTTCCAAGATCAAGGCACCAGCACACTCAAGCTCTGGTATAGGACTCCTTCCTGTCTCTTCATTGTCTCTTCCCTGTAACATCAAATGTCAGAAGAGGCAAGCTATCTCTCTCTGGTCTGTTTTGTAAGGACACTAATCGTATTCATGAGGGATATACTCTCATGACCTAAACTTGCCCTAAAGGCTCCACCCACCCTCCAATACCGTCATCTTGGGGGTTAGGATTTCAACATAGAAATGTAGAGGGTACACAAACATTCAGGTCATAGTACCATGTAAGGATATATTTATGTTCAAGTCATTCTTCCTTTTAAATTGTGGCCACTTTGAGGTTTTCAACTTCTTTCAAGAAGGGATTTTACTAGGCAAACATTTTTAAATTTTGTACCAGATAGAACATTTCCCCTCTCTTCCTCAATTTTTTAAAGCTATTGAGTTTTTAATCTCACAAGCAACTTTTTCAAAATTGGCCAGAGAGATCATAGCTGATCTCTCTGGATATCCATCTTCTTATATTGCCTTGGTGAAAATTACAACCATTATACCTTTACCATGTTTTAAGACATATCAAAACAATTATTCAGCATTTTTAATTGTTCTAAGCAGGAAAAGTGATCTATGAGAAATCATTCCCTATTCCTGAATATTTACTTTATTTACTAATGCACTTGTATTGTTATGTGACTGAGTCCAAGAAGAAAGGTTTTTGGGATAATTCATATATATGTTTTCGATTATTTTCCATAACGAATCTGTTTTCATGTCGAGAAAAATGTATTCTATTATTTTTAACTAGTTGATTATCTTTCATGAAATTAGACTGGAAGAGGCCAAGAGCTGAGTTGATACACTATATTAGTACCACAGGGAATACCCAATGTCCACATAAATCACACCTAAACTATACATAATTATGCAGGATAACCCAAGCAAATATGATAATTTGTGGCATTGATAAATAGTTTGCATAAATATTTAATTGCTATATCTAAAATGTTTAAAAATACAAATACAAATATATGTATTATGTTCTATTTTTAAATGTTTACATTTTAACTAGAGATATCAGAAAATATAGCATAACCTCTAATTTCCTTGGATATTCCATTTTCCAGATAAAGCCAAATAAATCAGCCAATACAACACATGCTTTTTCAATTATGGTACTTTTTACAAAAGTTAAAACAATTATTTAAATGTAAAAAAATTAACATAAGACTGTGTGGAAACCTTTAAAGGCAAAATCTAATTTTGGGTGACAGCAAGTATATATATACTGACTTCTACCTAACTACAGTATCCAAAGTTATGCTAAATAAATTATTTTACATTCTATAATGATCCTCAAATTTTGAGTGCACTTACACTCTTCTTTCTAATATATGTAAGTCTTTTAAGGATGTTTTACTAAATTGTTACACTAAACAGTTGGAACAACTTCCTTTGGTACTATACATATTGAGAAGAGATTCAGTGAAACACACGAAGCTCTAGCACTGAAAACTAAAATTTTAATATGTATTGCCTTGAATTGTATGCAGTAAAGCAGAAGAGAATAAGCACAGAGTATTGTAGTGCAATCTTCTAAAAATGGGAAAATTTCTTTGACCTGCAGGAACTATTTTTGTGATAAGGTAATGATGGTGCTATAAAATAATTATAGGGACACTTTCCTGAGTGACTCAATTTAGAGAACAGCTAAATAAGTCAATTACCAAAGAACCCCATGGTGAAGATGTTGTATTTTTACAGGTTTTAGAACACACACACACACATACACATATACACACACAGAAACACACACGCGTGTGCACGCGCACACACACACACACACACACACAGGAGAGAAAGAACAGGTTGAATAATGGAAAAGAACATCCCTGAAATGAAAGGTACATAGACTTTTTTGTCATATAGAAAAAAGAGGTTGATTTCAAACTGACATTTTGGAGGCGAATATATTATACTATAAACCATTTTCTTGGACCACAAAAAGACATACTAAAGTGGGAATGAAAATGAAAGCATGGCCAAATGCTCTAGCTATGTTGACATCCTATGAGTCTAAGTGGTGATTTAAATTTCAAAGAATTTATTACAATTTCTGGAAATAGGCCAGTTTAATGGACTGGAATCTGCCAACTTAAAAGGTCAGAAAATAACTACTAAACTTATTGGTACAAGGTTTCCAAAATGTCTAAGCCAAAAATGGTTTCAATAGCATAAACACTAAAAGTAGCTTATTTCATCTTATTTAAATATTATTAAAATACTGGAAACCTGAGGAAGAACAGTTACTTAATACTATGGCATTAAGAATTGAATTACTACTAAGGATCAAGGCAATAGAAATCAATGACATCTAAGATGAAATATTAACAACAAAAATAATCATAAATTTTCTCACTTATTTTTAAAGTTATGTAGAAATCTTTGAATATCAAATAACAAATGTGAGAAATTTGTAAGACACAATAAGATTCTCCAAATGATAACAGTTTCCATGATATTTTTCTCAATAATTTTATATTTTAAGTGGCAACTCTCTTCCTTTACTTATGAAACCTTCAACTACTTTCTCTCCTCCAGGCAACTCCAACAGACAATGAATAATTTACTCATAATTCTAATTAAAAACTGAATAGAAGCCGCACAGCCTGTGTAAGTAATAAGGCAGTGTCACTAATTATCTGTTACATGAATGTGAAATACTTATAGGTAGCTTTAGGAAAGCATGTATAGAATTAGCAAACCAAACCAAACCAGTTTCTTGAAAACACTGTTGAGATATTACTGATTTCCTAATTATTGGGTCTTACATGCCTTCTAATTACCCTTACAATTTATATCCTTTCTTTTTCCAGGAAAATACATAAACTATAGTCATCGACTATGAACAGGTAACACATTAAATAATCCCCATGATATCCATGCAAGACAATAATTCTTGTATTAATTGCTGATCTTCTTCAGAGGCTAAACCTTTACTTAACTTTTCAATGCTTACATTTCAACTTTTATATCACAAAGTCTAGTATGCTATTCATACTTATGAAGTTAAACAGAAACAAAGTATTTCAAATGTTAAGACCCAAAATACCAGATGCATATTTGTATATATGTGGTAAAAGCCCAACACTGAAGTATATTTCTTTAGTTGTGCGAGGTCGTTCCTGGTGCTAAAATGGAATTGGTGATGACAACAGTTCACACCAAGAAAAAACAATCGAAACTCTGCCACCCACACTACCAAGTAAACACTGCTCACAGGATCATTTGACCTCATTTCCTTTTTTTTTTTAATTTTTATTTTTATTTATTTTTATTTATTTTTTGTTGTTTTTTTTTGTTTGTTTGTTTTTATTATTATACTTTAGGTTTTAGGGTACATGTGCACAATGTGCAGGTTTGTTACATATGTATCCATGTGCCATGTTGATTTCCTGCACCCATTAACTTGTCATTTAGCATTAGGTATATCTCCTAATGCTGTCCCTCCCCCCTCCCCCCACCCCACAACAGTCCCTGGAGTGTGATGTTCCCCTTCCTGTGTCCATGAGTTCGCATTGCAATGAACTCAAACAAATTTACAAGAAAAAAACAAACAACCGCATCAAAAAGTGGGCAAAGGACATGAACAGACACTTCTCAAAAGAAGACATTTATGCAGCCAAAAAACACATGAAGAAATGCTCATCATCACTGGCCATCAGAGAAATGCAAATCAAAACCACTGTGAGATACCATCTCACACCAGTTAGAATGGCCATCATTAAAAAATCAGGAAACAACAGGTGCTGGAGAGGATGTGGAGAAATACGAACACTTTTACACTGTTGGTGGGACTGTAAACTAGTTCAACCATTGTGGAAGTCAGTGTGGCGATTCCTCAGGGATCTAGAACTAGAAATACCATTTGACCCAGCCATCCCATTACTGGGTATATACCCAAAGGACTATAAATCATGCTGCTATAAAGACACATGCACACGTATGTTTATTGCGGCACTATTCACAATAGCAAAGAGTTGGAACCAACCCAAATGTCCAACAACGATAGACTGGATTAAGAAAATGTGGCACATATACACCATGGAATACTATGCAGCCATAAAAAATGATGAGTTCGTGTCCTTTGTAGGGACATGGATGAAATTGGAAAACATCATTCTCAGTAAACTATCGCAAGGACAAAAAACCAAGCACCGCATGTTCTCACTCATAGGTGGGAATTGAGCATTTGACCTCATTTCTATATGCATTGTTCATTCTACAGGAAACATAAAGCTGACAAGTTCCACCAGATGAAGGTAAACTATTTTTTAAAATGTTTCTTGACACTCTAATTCCATACATGACTGAAAGTATTTTACTGAGAAGAAAATTATTCAATAAAATTTTTGTTGTATTTTAATTAAAAACAGTTGTTTTAACTTACTTTTAATTTTACCAAGTATTATATACCATGAATATTATGAGTTAACAGAATTTTATTAATTTAGAAAGTAGATGATAGTGCCATATTAGGAAAATACATGATCATGGAAATTTCCCAGAACTCCAAACGTTTAGTTTACCTTTTGGCATAAATTTTAGAGGAAGAGCAAATGGCCAACTGAATTTAATGCAGAGTCTCCCTCTTATAGAAAACTGCAACACTCATTGAATTATTCCTTAATATCACAATTGAGTTGATAATTTATTTTTATGAAAGTTTGTACTTTTGGTTAAAATAATCATAGGATAAATCAGTCTATGATTTCATATAAAGTAAACTGAGTTACAGAAAATATTTGTCTAGCCTTAGCCTTTTAAGTATATTAGTACCTTGGAAATCCTACTTGAAAGTCAGCTGATATAGAAAATATGCCCATGCAAACATCATCTAAATTTCTTTCTCAAGTGAAATTTTGACAAAGGGGCATACATATACCAATAAGAATGCTAACAAATAGCATATGCAGGTTCCCAAAGCCGATGATATTGGCCATTCTGCTACCTGAGGAGGGAAAGATAAATTCAAAGAATATATTTACATATTTATGTTTAATTTGTTGAATATAGATGCTGTTAATGTTTTTCTTAAATGTAAAACATGTCCCAAATTTATATTAAAAATTCATTATTTTATATTTCTAATATGGCAGTCAGCTATTCAAGTAGAAAACAGGAAGGAGGATATAGCTGAACAGTTCATAAGGACATAAAGCAGATTTGTATTTTGTTAACAGTGATTGAATTGATTGACTGCAGTCACAGCATTTTAAGAAAACGATAACCAATACTTTGGATCCCTGAGGTTTGTCACTGACCCACTCTTTAGTATGAAGACGACGAAATCTCTGCTGTCAACCCTGAAAATCAGACCACATATGAATACTGTTTTCAATTTTGGTCCTTGCAAACTTATTTAGGAAAAATTAGAGAACACTTTGATAACATGGTCTTGAGAGGTCTATATTAATATCGTGTCAAATGATACTTATTGAGAATATTTTTATATTGATCTTAGATAAGAAGAGAATAATATCTTGAGCTCCATCATTAAAACATAGAAGACATAGTATGTTTGACATGTATTATCAGAAAATGAAAGAACCCAGTGTAGTCAAGGGATCAAATTTGTGTTGCACTGTTTCAGAAAGCAATATGAGCCCTAAAGCCTGGAAATTAAAAAAAAAAAAAACTTAGAGCCTTATATAAGAAATATGAATTTTAATTGAAATTCTCTAATTTAGAATGTACAGCTTTATCAAGAAGATAATAAAGAAGAGATTAATTAGCTTGTCTGGATTCTGGCAGCAGATTCCATCATGTTGGCCTAAGAGTTGCAATAGATAACCTCATCCCATCTTAAATCACTGTGGTGCTGTGATAGCCTTACGTTTGTTATGCTATAAAAAATATTAAACTTCAGTGGTTTTTCATGCCTGTAGTTCTTTTGGAACATGCTTCCTGAAAATGATGATGGTTTATAGATCACGTTCTGTAGAACTGTAAAATATTTAGCATGAGTGAATGAGACAGAACTTCTTGCTACTTCACTGTAAATCTACTAACCTCTCTAAAATATAAATCAGAAGAATAAAATATAAATCAAAATAGAATGCGGGACTCGCCAAACCAAGTATTACAAAAAATAATATGTATTATCGAACACCAATAAATTTTCCCTGACATCTAATGCTGGTCTTACATTTATTAAAAAATATATCCTTTGAAGTACAACTTTACATGAAAACCTATTTTAAGGAATCATAAAAAGAAGGCAATGATGGGATTATATAACAATTTTTCATTTCCATATGAGAATATAAATTATTAAGCTTATCATTTTTCTTTTTATTTTAGTAACAAAGACATTACTGAATGTTGCCAACAGACTTAACATTGGCCAATCATCTGACATACAGCTTAATATTCTATGATACAATATATGTATATATAGATGTAATTATGTTGTATGAACAAAATTGTTACAGCACATTCTGGAATTGATTACCTTGAAACTAAAGTAATAGATTAGAGTTACTTGAAATTTAGTCGCATAGTAAGGCTAAATCTTAAATAAATATGCTACAATTACATTGACAGAATAAAAGATTTTTACTAAAATTTCATACATACCCTTAAGTGTATGCTTGAGTAATTACAACGTATATATAGTTTTTTTCTTAAAGATAACATATGGACTCTGACTTCATAAAGATTGAATAATATGAGAAATAGGACACACCAACCCACATGATACAAAATAATAAAAGCTACAAGAAAAAAATGCTATAACAGGGACACAGTTTGGGAAATTTTTAAAGCAAAGTTCACCCACAAACCCAGCAGATGGTAAATGTACATCTGTTTACACAGCGTATAATGACCACTTTCTTATGTAGAAAAAAGGCTGTGAAAGAGAACATAATTTTATATAAAACACACTCCATATTACATTTATATGGCTATAAATATGGCCTAGAACTTTCTATTGCTCATCATTGTCCACAAATATTTCTCACTCTTTTCCATTAAACTAAGCACAAGATACATCAGTTTATAGCACTGATTTTTAAATACAAATTTCAAAAATATTTGTTATTTCTGTGTCCACCTTTGAAAAAGGAAATTGCCATTAGACTTTAACATTCTACAAATTCCAAAACTCTTTATGACCAGAATAGAGTCCCCCACATTTGCTTAAGCCAATCACTGATGATTTATGATAATTTAAAGTCAATTGATATGTCAACACTAGTTGGAAAAAGTTTGTGAATAATACCAAAAACAAAATATCTTAAAAGATTTTAGAAGATATTTCGACCTTCTAAAGTTTCATCTGACAATGAATTTTAAAACCAGAAAAAAAAACTGACATTCATGTTAGCAAGCATTTTTTATTCCACATTCTCTATGCTTGACTGATCCATAAATTGTTGCAGATCATCTAAGTGGAGCACTAAATATAAAAAGATGAGCACTGGAAATTTTCATAAGAAATTACATTTGTATGTATTATAATATGATAATACATATCACATTTAACTCATATTGCAACTAAATATTAACAGAAGTTTTGGCAGCTGTTAAAAAGTTCAAATATTCACTCGTAAAAATATGACATCTATTTTTTTCTTAAACTAAGATTATTTTTTGTTCATAGATACAGATACAAACAACCTCTCTCTAAAGTTACTCCTTATGTAGTTTCATTCATTTCACAAAAGCCAGCCTGAACATGTCACACACTGAAATTCGAAAGGTTTTAATGAAAAAGTCTCTTTTATTTTTTGTAATAGTACCATTGGGATATCTGAAAAGGGTAATACAATTAGAGAGACTGTGAAAATGGTTTTATCACAAACAAAAATAGTAGGTCAAGAAAAGGAAAGGATATTTTAAGGTAAGATAATATATATCTTTCACTGAATTTGGATCTACTGAGTTTGAAGCATTGATAGAATGTTCAATTGGAAACAGTTTCAGACATTTGGAATATAATAGTAAGTCAAGCATAGGAGATGTGCTTAGGCTATAGTAACAAATTTTAGATACTATACCAGTCATAGTTAAAGTTACAAACTATGCAGGATATCCAAGGTAAATAATGAAGACAGAGAAGCACAAGAAAAGATTATTTGAGCAAAGCATATCGTTTGAGTGGTATGAGAAAGAAGAGATAAGAAAACCTTACTGGAATAAATGGTGCTTTCAAAAAAATTAAAATGAAGAAAAATAAAGGACAAGAGAAGATTGTTGTTTGTGGTCATAAGTGACCAAACAGGAAATTATTCCTAAAGCATTTCTCACTGGTTTTATAAATGAGGAACAAATATGAATAAACAGGTATAAGATCCTGAAGTGTAAGTTTACATATGAAGGTAAAGATTTTAACAAGCGGACTTGAGATCACGGATCATGATGAAATAATATCAATAATGGTGAATGACACTGAGTCAAAAGTTTTGTGTGATAAAATATTCTAATTTAATAAAACCAACAAACTTAGCTGACTCAATGAATATACAAGAACCATAACCTTTGTAGAACTTACTAATTTACACACAAGCCATAGGTATGCTTAGTTAGTTGTGCTTGTTACCAAAATGAAAATGAGATGTTTATTTTCCCCAAAACCTTTACTGCATTATCATTAACAAATAAAAATTGCATATATTTCATATATGCCTTGATGTTCTGATATATTTAATACATTGTGGAATAATTGCCACAATCAAGATAATTAACATTCTTCACCTCACATAATTGTGTGTGTGTGTGTGTGTGTGTGTGGTGAGAGCACTTATGATCTATTTTCTTGGGACATTTTAAATCCACAATACACAATTGTTAACTATATTCACATTGCTGTACATTAGATTTTCAGAAATTATTCCTCTTACATAACTAAAACTTTTTATCCCTCGACCAAGATCTTGCCATTTCCTGATCCTCTCAGCTTCTGGAAACTAAAATTCTACCCCTCATTAGTTGTCCTTGTTATGCATAGCTAAATGTATACTTAAAACCGACACTGTAGAGAAATGTAGAAGTCAGGAAGGAGCTCTCGTCCTTCAGAATGCTTTTCTGAAAAAAAAAAAAAAAAAAAAAATGACTAGCTAGAAAATGTATGTTGACTTCCCAGACGAAACTTAGAAATTGACACAGAAATAGGAAGATGATTTAGTGAAAAGATTCACAATACAAAACTTAGGTTATAATTATACTTTTATATAATGACATTTTATTTCAAAAAAACTATAACAATAGTAAACTATATTGAAATAATAACTTTCTATATACTTTCCACTTAAATCAAAAGCCTTACTTGTCTATATTAACTTCCATTCTTCATCCACATAAAATCCTGGGATTTAAGTTTCTCTACCACTTAAAGTCTATGTGAAAAGTGAGGAAGTATTTTCAACAATCCAAATTTCAGTTCCTTATCTATAAATTAGAGATAGTAATGTCTATGCAAAGATTTTAAGAATTAAATGATTATATAATTTTGCAATTATTTTGTAAAATTTGGAAGCTTACCCAAATGGTGAGTAACATCATTTGAAATTATTTGCATTAAGTTGCAATAAAATACATGCTAATTATAAATAACTAGAACATGTAAATTTTAAGAAAATTAAAATCATTCATAATTCTGAAATAATGGAATTTTTAGGTATATGTTTTTCATATGTCAGTTCATATCATTATCATATACCTTTGTATTCTGGTTTTTAACTTAGCACTATGATAATTTAAGTGTTTTCCAAATCATTACTTATTTTGAAAAGTGTCTTAATGCCTGTATAAACATAACATTACATTTGTGATTGTTTCAATTAACTAAGGGAATTTGCAATTTTTAACTTAGTATTTTGAGTACTTTCAGAAATTTTTATAAACAAGACTATATTCAAAAATCTTTACTGACAACTAATCTGTCTGCCAAGATTTCATTAGAAAAAAATGTCAAGAAGTAATTTAGCCAGGTCAAAAAGCAATCACATTTCAAGGACTTTGAGGTAAATTATCAAATTGGCCACCAGAAATAATTTGCAATTATTCATCCATTTGCAATTTGAGCAATAGTTCATGGCATATACCCTCTGAAACAAAATGGGCATTATGTGAATATCTTTCTAATGTGTTAGAAGAAAAATTCTGTTTTATTATTATATTAATTTGCCAATTAAGTGTTTATCATAGTAGTTGAGTCTTTTACTATATTTCAGGATTGTTTGTAGTTTGCACACATGTTTAGCTACAGGATTATGCTATATATATTCTTTTGTATCTGTCTTTTTTAACAAGTTTGTTCTCTTTCCAATTCAGTATCTGTGTATGTGCATATAGGTACATATACCCTCACATACACATACATAATTATTTTAAGTCTGAATTGCATTCAGAGATGGCTTTAACCAGTTTCTCTAAACGGACAAATGAACAATAAGTTTTTTCATATTGGCAAATTATATACATAATCTTTGTAGAGCACTGTCTTTTTTTATTAATGATATAATTAGTTGGAGTCATTTCCATGAAGAGTAATTAGTAAGTTTAAAACATGTGCCTATATTACTTGATGTTACTCATTGTAAAAATGCCTTCCAGAGACGTTTTAGCAATGCATAGCACCAGCAACAATGCATCATGCATGAGAATGATTTTTTTCTCCACAGATCATTCACAGAATTAGATTTGAGTTTATTAGTCCCTTTCACTTTTGTGGAGCACTAAGGAGTTAAAATGAAATTGACAAATAGGCTTAGCTTGCAGAAACAGACAAATGGGTAGATGGGAGTGAGTGTTCCAAGAAATGGGGTCAACTGCAAACAGCTCGCTGGCACCTGAGTATCCTGCCACAGGCCCTGAGTTCATCAGCTCACATGCACCCAAGCATCCTACCTGTAAGCATTCAGACTAAGCAGCATGACCTTATAAAATTTCCTTCTAACTCCTGCCTCTTTGTAGACAGCAGAGAGCCTTCTATTATCTTGCCTGTTGATCCCTTGCAACATGCTGTTCCCTTTTCTCTAATAAATCTGTCTTTCTAAACTTATTACTGTCTTCGGTAAATTCTTTTACTACCCATGCGCCAGCCTCTGACAGCTGACCAGGACAACTTTATCCAATTTTGACTGAAGTAAAGAGAATGGGGGGTGGAGCCAGGATGGCCAAAAAGGAACAGCTCCAGTCTACAGCTCCCAGCTTGAGTGATGCAGAAGATGGGTGATTTCTGCATTTCCAACTGAGATACTGGGTTCATCTCACTGGGGAGTGTTGGAAAGTGGGTACAGGACACTGGGTGCAGCGCACTGAGCATGAGCTGAAGCAGGGCGAGGCACCTTCTCACCCAGAAAGTGCAAGGGGTGAGGGAATTCTCTTTCCTAGTCAAAGAAATGGGTGACAGACAGCACCTGGAAAATCGGGTCACTCCCACCCTAATACTGCGCTTTTCCAATGGTCTTAGCAAAAGGCACACCAGGAGATTTTATCCTACGCCTAGCTCGGAAGGTCCTATGCCCACAGAGCCTCGCTCATTGCTAGCACGGCAGTCTGAGATCAAACTGCAAGGTGGCAGCGAGATTGGGGGAGGGGTGCCCACCATTGCTAAAGCTTGAGTAGGTAAACAAAGTGGTGGTAAGCTTAAACTGGTGGAGCCCACCGCAGCTCAAGGAGGCCTGCCTGCCTTTGTAGACTCCACCTCTGGGGGCAGGGCATAGCCAAAAAAAAAGGCAGCAGAATCCTCTGCAGATTTAAATGGCCCTGTCTGACAGCTTTGAGGAGAGTAGTGGTTCTCCCAGCATGCAGCTGGAGATCTGAGAATGGACAGACTGCCTGCTCAAGTGGGTCCCTGACCCCTGAGTAGCCTAACTGGGAGGCACCCCCTAGTAGGGGCAGAATGTCACCTCACATGGCCAGGTACTCCTCTGAGACAAAACTTCCAGAGGAATGATCAGGCAGCAGAATCTGCTGTTCACCAATATCCACTGTTCTGCAGCCTCCGCTGCTGATACCCAGGCAAACAGGGTCTGGAGTGGACCTCCAACAAACTCCAACAGACCTGCAGGTGAGGGACCCGTCTGTTAGAAGGAAAACTAACAGAAAGGACATCCACACAAAAACCCATTTGTACATCACCATCATCAAAGACCAAAGGTAGATAAAACCACAAAGATGGGGAAAAAACAGAGCAGAAAAACTGGAAACTCTAAAAATCAGAGTGCCTCTCCTCCTCCAAAGGAACGCAGCTCCTCACCAGCAATGCAACAAAGCTGGGTGGAGAATGACTTTGACGAGAGAAGAAGGTCTCAGACGATCAAACTACTCCGAGCTAAAGGAGGAAGTTCAAACCCATGGGAAAGCAGATAAAAACATTGAAAAAAAATTAGACGAATAGCTAACTAGAATAACCAACGCAGAGAAGTCCTTAAAGGACCTGATGGAGCTGAAAACCATGGCACAAGAACTATGTGACGAATGCACAAGCCTCAGTAGCTGATGCGATCAACTGGAAGAAAGGGTATCAGCGATGGAAGAAGAAATGAATGGAATGAAGCGAGAAGAGAAGTTTAGAGAAAAAAGGATAAAAAGAAATGAACAAAGCCTCCAAGAAAAAAGGGACTATGTGAAAAGACCCAACCTACGTCTGATTGGTGTACATGAAAGTGACGGGGAGAATGGAACCAAGTTGGAAAACACTCTGCAGGATATTACCCAGGGGAACATCCCCAACCTAGCAAGGCAGGCCAACACTCAAATTCAGGAAATACAGACAATGTCACAAAGATACTCCTCGAGAAGAGCAACTCCAAGACACATAATTGTCAGATTCACCAAAGTTGAAATGAAGGAAAAAATGTTAAGGGCAGCCAGAGGAAAAGGTCAGGTTACCCGTAAAGGGAAGCCCATCACACTAACAGCTGATCTCTTGGCAGAAACTCTACAAGCCAGAAGAGAGTGGCGGCCAATATTCAACATTCTTAAAGAAAAGAATTTTCAACCCAGAATTTCATATCCAGCCAAACTAAGCTTCATAAGTGAAGGAGAAATAAAATACTTTACAGACAAACAAATGCTGAGAGATTTTGCCACCAACAGGCATGCCCTAAAAGAGCTCCTGAAGGAAGCACTACACATGGAGAGGAACAAGTGGTACCAGTCACTGCAAAAACATGCCAAACTGTAAAGATCATCGAGGCTAGGAAGAAACTGCATCAACTAACGAGCAAAATAACCAGCTAACATCATAATGACAAGATCAAATTCACACATAACAATATTAACTTTAAATGTAAATAGGCTAAATGCTCCAATAAAAAGACACAGACTAGTAAATTGGATAAAGAGTCAAGACCCATCAGTGTGTTGTATTGAGGAAACCCATCTCACGTGCAGAGACACATATAGGCTCAAAATAAAGGGATGGAGGAAGATCTATCAAGCAAATGGAAAACAAAAAAAGGCAGGGGTTGCAATCCTAGACTCTGATAAAACAGATTTTAAACCAGCAAACATCATAAGAGACAAAGAAGGCCATTACCTAATGGTAAAGGGATCAATTCAACATGAAGAGCTAACTATCCTAAATATATATGCACCCAATACAGGAGCACCGAGATTCATAAAGCAAGTACTTAGAGACCTACAAAGAGACTTAGACTATCACACAATAATAATGGGAGAATTTAACACCCCACTGTCAACATTAGACAGATCAACAAGACAGAAAGTTAACAAGGATATCCAGGAATTGAACACAGCTCTGCACCAAGTGGACCTAAGAGACATCTACAGAACCCTCCACCCCATATCAACATAATATACATTCTTTTCAGCACCACACCACAACTATTCCAAAATTGACCACACAGTTGGAAGTAAAGCACTCCTCAGCAAATGTAAAAGAACAGAAATTATAACAAACTGTCTCTCAGACCACAGTGCAATCAAACTAGAACTCAGGATTAAGAAACTCACTCAAAACCTCTCAACTAAATGGAAACTGAACAACCTGCTCCTGAATGACTACTGGGTACATAACAAAATGAAGGCAGAAATAAAGATGTCCTTTGAAACCAACGAGAACAAAGACACAACATACCAGAATCTCTGGGACACATTCAAAGCAGTGTGTAGAGGGAAATTTATAGCACTAAATGCCCACAAGAGAAAGCAGGAAAGATCTAAAATTGACATCCTAACATCACAAATAAAAGAACTAGAGAAGCAAGAGCTAACACATTCAAAAGCTAGCAGAAGGCAATAAATAACTAAGATCAGAGCAGAACTGAAGGAAATAGAGGCACAAAAAAAACTTCAAAAAATCAATGAATCCAGGAGCTGGTTTTTTGAAAAGATCAACAAAATTGAGAGACCACTAGCCAGACTAATAAAGAAGAAAAGAGAGAAGAATCAAATGGATGCAATAAAAAATGATAAAGCGGATATCACCACCGATCCCACAGAAACACAAACTACCATCAGAGAATACTATAAACACCTCTATGCAAGAAAACTAGAAAATCTAGAAGAAATGGATAAATTCCTCAACACATACACCCTCCCAAGACTAAACCAGGAAGAAGTTGAATCTCTGAATAGACCAATAACAGGTTCTGAAATTGAAGCAATAATAGCTTACCAACCAAAAAAAGTCCAGGACCAGATGGATTCACAGCCAAATTATACCAGAGGTACAAGGAGGAGCTGGTACCATTCCTTCTGAAACTATTCCAATCAGTAGAAAAAGAGGGAATCCTCCCTAACTCATTTTATGAGGCCAGCATCATCCTGATACCAAAGCCTGGCAGAGACACAACATAAAAAGAGAATTTTAGACCAATATCCCTGATGAACATCGATGCAAAAATCCTATACTGGCAAACCAAGCCTTGCATAGGCTGGTTCAACATACACAAATCAATAAATGTAATCCAGCATATAAACAGAACCAAAGACAAAAACCACATGATTATCTCAATAGATGAAAAAAAGGCCTTTGACAAAATTCAACATCCTTTCATGCTAAAAACTCTCAATAAATTAGGTATTGATGGGACATATCTCAAAATAGTAAGAGCTATCTATGACAAACCCACAGCCAATATCATACTGAATGGGCAAAAACTGGAAGCATTCCCTTTGAAAACTGGCACAACACACGGATGCCCTCTCTTGCCACTCCTATACAACATAGTGTTGGAAGTACTGGGCAGGGCAATCAGGCAGGAGAAGGAAATAAAAGGGTATTCAGTTTGGTCAAAGAGGAAGTCAAATTGTCCCTGTTTGCAGATGACATGATTGCGTATCTAGAAAACCCCACTGTCTCAGCCCCAAATCTCCTTAAGCTGATAAGCAACTTCAGCAAAGTCTCAAGATACAAAACCAATACGCAAAAATCACAAGCATTCTTATACACCAATAACAGACAAACAGAGAGCCAAATCATGAGTGAACTTCCATTCACAATTGCTTCAAAGAGAATAAAATACCTAGGAACCCAACTTACAAGGGATGTGAAGGACCTCTTCAAGGAGAACTACAAACCACTGCTCAATGAAATAAAAGAGGATACAAACAAATGGAAGAACATTCCATGCTCATGGGTTGGAAGAATCAATATCGTGAAAATGGCCATACTGCCCAAGGTAATTTATAGATTCAATGCCATCCCCATCAAGCTACCAATGACTTTCTTCACAGAATTGGAAAAAA
>NW_026652277.1:98549665-98562850 GCF_009828535.3 Hylobates moloch | reverse complement strand
GAGTTTTTACCATGAAGGGTTGTTGAATTTTGTCAAAGGCCTTTTCTGCATCTATTGAGATAATCATATGGTTTTTGTCTTTGGTTCTGTTTATATGCTGGATTACGTTTATTGATTTGCATATGTTGAACCAGCCTTGCATCCCAGGGATGAAGCCCACTTGATCATGGTGGATAAGCTTTTTGATATGCTGCTGGATTTGGTTTGCCAGTATTTTCTTGAGGATTTTTGCATCAATGTTCATGAAGGATATTGGCCTAAAATTCTCTTTTTTGGTTGTGTCTCTGCCAGGCTTTGGTATCAGGATGATGCTGGCCTCACAAAATGAGTTGGGGACGATTCCCTCTTCTTCTATTGATTGGAATAGTTTCAGAAGGAATGGTACCAGCTCCTCCTTGTACCTCTGGTAGAATTCAGCAGTGAATCAATTTGGTCTTGGACTTTTTTTGGTTGGTAAGGTATTGATTATTGCCACAATTTCAGAGCCTGTTATTGGTCTATTCAGAGATTCAACGTCTTCCTGGTTTAGTCTTGGGAGGGCGTATGTGTTGAGGAATTTATCTATTTCTTCTAGATTTTCTAGTTTATTTGCTTAGAGGTGTTTGCAGTATTCTCTGATGGTAGATTGTATTTCTGTGGGATCAGTGGTGATATCCCCTTTATCATTTTTTATTGCATCTATTTGATTCTTCTCTGTTTTCTTCTGTATTCATCTTGCTAGCGGTCTATCAATTTTGTTGACACTTTCAAAAATCCTGCTCCTTGATTCGTTAGTTTTTTGAAGGGTTTTTTGTGCCTCTATTTCCTTCAGTTCTGCTCTGATTTTATTTTTTGCCTTCTGCTAGCTTTTGAATGTGTTTGCTCTTGCTTTTCTAGTTCTTTTAATTGCGATGATAGGGTGTCAATTTTGGATCTTTCCTGCTTTCTCTTGTGGGCATTTAGTGCTATAAATTTCCCTCTACA
Source organism: Hylobates moloch (assembly GCF_009828535.3). Lineage (NCBI taxonomy): Eukaryota > Metazoa > Chordata > Mammalia > Primates > Hylobatidae > Hylobates > Hylobates moloch. Next base: position 98,561,887 of record NW_026652277.1, on the reverse strand, counting down.
CACTGCTTTGAATGTGTCCCAAATATTCTGGTATGTTCTGTCTTTGTTCTCATTAGTTTCAAAGAACATCTTTATTTCTGCCTTCATTTCGTTATATACCCAGTAGTCACTCAGGAGCAGGTTGTTCAGTTTCCATGTAGTTGAGTGGTTTTGAGTGAGTTTCTTAATCCTGAGTTCTAGTTTGATTGCACGGTGTTCTGAGAGACAGTTTGTTATAATTTCTGTTCTTTTACATTTGCTGAGGAGTGCTTTATTTCCAATTATGTGGTCAATTTTGGAATAGGTGTGGTGTGGTGCTGAAAAAAAATGTATATTCTGTTGATTTGGGGTGGAGAGTTCTGTAGATGTCTATTAGGTCTGCTTGGTGCAGAGCTGTGTTCAATTTCTGGGTGTCCTTGTTAACTTTATATCTCATTGATCTGTCTAATGTTGACAGTGGGGTGTTAAAATCTCCCATTATTATTGTGTGGGAGTCTAAGTCTCTTTGTAGGTCACTCAGGACTTACTTTATGAATCTGGGTGCTCCCGTATTGGGTGCATATATATTTAGGATAGTTAGCTCTTTTTGTTGAATTGATCCCTTTACCATTATGTAATGGCCTTCTTTGTCTCTTTTCATCTTTGTTGGTTTAAAGTCTGTTTTATCGGAGACTAGGATTGCAACCCATGCCTTTGTTTTCTTTTTGCTTGGTAGAACTTCCTCCATCCCTTTATTTTGAGCTTATGTCTGTCTCTGCACGTGAGATGAGTTTCCTGAATATAGCGCACTGATGGATCTTGACTCTTGAACCAATTTGCCAGTCTGTGTCTTTTAATTGGAGCATTTAGCCCATTTACATTTAAAGTTAATATTGTTATGTGTGTATTTGGTCCTGTTATTATGATTTTAGCTGGTTATTTTGCTCGTTAGTTGATGCAGTTTCTTCCTAGCCTTGATGGTCTTTACATTTTGGCATGTTTTTGCAGGGGCTGGTACCAGTTGTTCCTTTCCATGTTTAGTGCTTCCTTCAGGAGCTCTTTTAGGGCAGGGCTGGTGGTGACAAAATCTCTCAGTATTTGCTTATCTGTAAACTATTTTATTTCTCCTTCACTTATGAAGCTTAGTTTGGCTGGATATGAAATTCTGGGTTGAAAATTCTTCTCTTTTAGAATGTTGAATATTGGCCCCCACTCTCTTCTGGCTTATAGAGTTTCTGCCGAGAGATCAGCTGTTAGTCTGATGGGCTTCCCTTTGTGGGTAACCCGACCTTCTTCTCTGGCTGCCCTTAACATTTTTTCCTTCATTTCAACTTTGGTGAATCTGACAATTATATGTCTTGGAGTTGCTCTTCTCAAGGAGTATCTTTGTGGCATTCTCTGTATTTCCTGCATCTGAGTGTTGGCCTGCCTTGCTAGATTGGGGAAGTTCTCCTGAATAATATCCTGCAGAGTGTTTTCGAACTTGGTTCCATTCTCCCCATCACTTTCAGGTACACCAATCAGAGGTAGATTTGGTCTTTTCACATAGTCCCACATTTCTTGGAGGCTTTGCTCATGTCTTTTTATTCTTTTTTCTCTAAACTTTCCTTCTGGCTTCATTTCATTCATTTTGTCTTCTATCACAGATAACCTTTCTTCCAGTTGATCGCATCAGCTCCTGAGGCTTCTGCATTCTTCATGTAGTTCTCGAGCCTTGGCTTTCAGCTCCATCAGCTCCTTTAAGGACTTCTCTGTGTTGGTTATTCTAGTTATCCATTCATCTAATTTTTTTTTCACAGTTTTTAACTTCTTTGCCATTGGTTCGAATTTCCTCCTGTAGCTCAGAGTAGTTTGATCGTCTGAAGCCTTCTTCTCTCAGCTCATCAAAGTCATTCTCCATCCAGCTTTGTTCTGTTGCAGGTGAGGAGCTCAGTTCCTTTGGAGGAGGAGAGGCACTCTGCTTTTTAGAGTTTCCAGTTTTTCTGCTCTGTTTTTTCCCCATCTTTGTGGTTTTATCTACTTTTGGTCTTTGATGATGGTGATGTACAGAAGGGTTTTTATTATGGATATCCTTTCTGTTTGTTAGTTTTCCTTCTACCAGACAGGACCCTCAGCTGCAGGTCTGTTGGAGTTTGCTAGAGGTCCACTCCAGTCCCTTTTTGCCTGAGTATCAGCAGTGGTGGCTGCAGATCCGCGGTGGCTGTAGAACAGCGGATCCTGGTGAACTGCAATTGCTGCTGCCTGATCATTCCTTTGGAAGTTTTGTCTCAGAGGAGTACCCAGCCGTGTGAGGTGTCAGTCTGCCCCTGCTGGGAGATGCCTCCCAGTTAGGCTGCTCGGGAGTCAGGGACCCACTTGATGAGGCAGTCTGCCCATTCTCAGCTGTCCAGCTGCATACTGGGAGAACCACTACTCTCTTCAAAGCTGTCAGACAGCGACATTTAAGTCTGCAGAGGTTACTGCTGTCTTTTTGTTTGTCTGTGTCTTGTCCCCAGAGGTGGAGCCTACAGAGGCAGGCAGGCCTCCTTGAGCTGTGGTGGGCTCCACCCAGTTCGAGCTTCCGGGCTGCTTTGTTTAGCTAGTCATGCCTGGGCGATGGCAGGTGCCCCTCCCCCAGCCTCGCTGCGGCCTTGCAGTTTGATCTCAGCCTGCTGTGCTAGCAATCAGCGAGACTCCGTGGGTGTAGGACCCTCTGAGCCAGGTGCGGGATATAATCTCCTGGTGTGCTGTTTTTTAAGCCCGTTGGAAAAGCACAGTATTAGGGTGGGAGTGACCCCATTTTCCAGGTGCCATCTGTCACCCCTTTCTTTGACTAGGAAAGGGAACTCCCTGACCCCTTGCGCTTCCTGAGTGAGGCAATGCCTCACCCTGCTTCGGCTCACGCACTGTGCACTGCGCCCACTGTTCTGCACCCACTGTCTGGCACTCCCTAGTTAGATGAACTAGGTACCTTAGATGGAAAAGCAGAAATCACCCATCTTCTGCATCGCTCACTCTGGGAGCTGTAGACCGGAGCTGTTCCTATTCAGCCATCTTGGCTCTCCTCCATTGTTTTTTATATGTTCTTCCAGTTGCCACATATTATTTATAGTATCATATTAAGAAAATATAAATTTTCTTACACATGCAATTCAATATGCCCCCCACTTTGGGATTGTTTGATTCAATTATTTACTCAACAAATCTTCATCAAACTCTTAATTTTCATTCATTCAATCACCTGCATAGGGCAATCATTCAATCAACATTCTTAAGCACCTATCTTGTACCAAGCATTATTAAGCCCTTGGTAATACAACAGTGAAGAAAACATACAAATTCACTGCCTTTATGAGACTTAAATTCTAGCGTGGAGAGACAGAAAACACACACATAAATATATTTGATGTGCTGAGAACTACTATAAAGAAAACTAAAGCAGTAAAAGCATAGCGAATGAAGGACTTTTAGTGATGGTGGTATTATTGTCTTTTGAATGGACTCATTACAAATTATCTCTCTGTCAATGTTACATTTTAGGAAGCACCCAAAGGAAACAAGGGAGTAATAATTACAAGTGCTTTCTATTAAGAGGGAGTGGTAGGGAATTTATAGGTGTGCTGGAGGATAGCAGAGGCCAGCATCCTCAACAAATGGGCGTCAACAAGTGTGGCTGCAATGGGGTGCCAGCAGTGAGTTAGTCAAAGAAAGATAACATCATCAGGCTCTGTAGAACACTTTTTGGAAGGACTTTGAATTTAATTCCATGTAAATTGCACTTTAAACAAGGCTTTTCCAAAGGTCATTCTGTAGCTTTGTGGAGAGTAACAGCAGTAGATGCAGTTGTAGACACTATTTGAGGTACATGAGAGGCAGAATACAGGACAGTATTGAAGAAAATAGACTCTCCTTTCATGGAGTTTACTCTCTGATGTGGGGGCATATAATAACGAAGCTAAAATAAATATGTAGAAAGGGTATACAGGTTAGTGATAAATAACAAGATGGACATAAAACAGATTGGTGTGATTAGACAAAAGGTGAAAGCTATTACTTCTTTTTGCTTGATTAAGGATCTAATAAAGACTTATACTCAATCTGAGACCAGAGTAACTAAAAAGAGACAGCCATGGAGAGCCCATTAAAAAGGGGAATTCTGGGAAGAGGAACAGCATGTGAAATATCACTTATGTGAGAGCAGAAAGGTGGTCTGTGGTTTTGAAGAGGAAGTTCAATATTACGCGAACTGGAGAGGCAGAGGCAAGATCATATTGGGTCTTATCAGCCACATTGATGACATTAGATATAATTACAGTCATATGTCACTTAACAAGCGGGATATGTTCTGAGAAGCGCATCCTTCAGTGATTTCATCACTGTGCAAACATTACAGAGTGTACTTACACAAACTGAGATGGTAGAGCCTGTATGTTACTGTACTGAAAACTATAAGTAAGTGTTTGTATATCTAAACATACCTAAACAGAAAACATTCAGTAAATATGCAGTATAGAAGATTAAAAACTGCTATACCTGTATAGAGGACTTAACATAAATGGAGCTTGCAAGACTGGAAGTTGCTCTGGGTAAGTCACTGAGTGAGTGGTGAGTGAATGTGAAGACCCAGGATATTATTGGTTTTATAAACACTGTACATTTAGGCTACACTAATTTCTTTTCTTTCTTCTATAATAAATTCATTTAGCTAACAGCAACATTTTTACATTATAAACTTTTATGTACTTTTTATAATTTTTGGACTCCTGTAATGTCAGCTTAAAACACAAGCACATTGTACAGCTGTACAAAAATGTTTTATTTATTTATATGGGCTTTTTTCTATTTGTAGTATTTATAACTTTTTAGTATGTTTTGTTGATAACTAAGACAGAAACACACACGTTAGCTTAGACCTACACAGAATAAGGATCATCAATATCACTGTCTTCTACCACCACATCTTGTCCCACTGGAAGGTGGGCAGGGGCAGTAACATGCATGGAGTTATCATCTCCTTGATAGCAAGGCTGACTTCTGGAATACTCTTGAAAGATCTGCATGAGGTTGTTTTATGGCGAACTTTTTGTTATAAATAACTAGAAAGAATACACTCTAAAGTAACAATAAAATGTACAGTATAGTAAATACATAAGCCAGTGTCATAGTAGTTTGTTATCATTGTGAAGTATTGCGTACTTTACAGAATGGTATGTGTTACATTTTCATACAATTGGCAGTGCAGCAGGGATGTTTTTATACATGCATCACCACAAGCACATGAATAATGCATTTCCCTAGGACATTAAGATACAATTTCACTGCGCAATACACGGGACCACCATTGTATATGTGGCACATCATTGACTGCAGAAGTAAATTAGAAGCCCCTGGAAACTTTAATGCTAAGGGAGCAACATAATCTGACTTATGTATTTCGATTGACTACTCTTTGAAAAATGTATTTTTGTGGAAGTGAGTAGCAAGAATGACATTTTGGAAACCTATTAATCCAAAAGGGGGATTTGGTTGTTCAGATTAGGTGGTAACCTTGAAGATGAAAATAAATGAACAAAATTGGGATATCTTTTGGCAGCAGAGACATTAGGACTATTTTATGGATTTGATTGGGGGGTGCTGAGGCAAGAGACATCAGAGATGTCTCCTAAGTATTTGGCTTAATGAATGTGTGAATAGGGAAACATGTTATGATGTAGAGGGGCCTAGCTTAGCACATGAGCACAGTGTTAAGGAAGCATTATTGCTCCTTGGGGTATGGCAAATTAGAGATACAAATTAGACATCCAGTAGTCCTGTCAAGTAAACAATTAGGTTGCTTTTCTAATCTGATTTAGTTTAAAGGAGCATCTGAGGTCTACCCCAATGAGATGCTTTCATGTTACTGCTGTTAAAAAAATTTTATCAGAATTTTATCAGAATCCTTAGTTTTTACAAATTATCCTACTTTCAGCATATAATATAAATATTTGTGTAACCATGGACTTGGATGACGCTTGTTTTATTTCAGTGGGCTTCCACTATAAAGTCAAAGCCTTTAGCTAAAACTTCAAAACAGGAGTTGAGTCAAATTGGCCACTCTCCAATGACTTGTCAGAAGTTTAAGAAATTCTTTGAGAAGAATGCAAAATTTTCCTACTCAATTGTTATGACATATTTTTGAAACTTCTAATATTTCATTCATATTTAACCGACAGCAGCGAAGTACTCAGTGTATTTAAAAATAAAACCCAAACTGACCAAGGTCTCAGCCTTTAAAGCAGTATATAATTTATTTAGAAACCAGACAGTGCTATGAAACCACTAGGTGCTATAGAGTGTCTATCATAGCAAATATTATATAAGTGATATATACATGAGAAGAAAGATGCAGATAACATTCATTCTGTTCAAGAAAGTTAAATTGACTTAAAAATACTGAATCATCTGTGTTCCGTCTTGGAGAGATAATAGGCTTTTCTAAGAAAGGAGAAACAGGAGTGGTAAGTTGAATGGCAGAAACAAATGCATAAGCAAAACAAGGAAATGAAAATAAATAGATATTTGCATTACAACTAGTCAACATTTGAAAGGCACCAAGGATGCATGGAGGAGAGTGACTGGAGATGAGGCTGAAACAGGAAGTGTCCTAGATTGTGAAAACATGTAGGAGCATTCTACAGAGTTTGCACTGCGGATAGTATAATCATGGATGAGTATAAACGGATTATATTGGGGTTTTAGAGAACATACTCTTATTTTATTTCCAATATGATGAAGTAAAGGACAAGATTTCAAGAAGTGAATGAAATGGCTCAAGACAAGAACAGTGAGATTTAGGAAGTCAGTGTGGCAATTCCTCAGGGATCTAGAACTAGAAATACCATTTGACTCAGCCATCCCATTACTGGGTATATACCCAAAGGATTATAAATCATGCTGCTATAAAGACACATGCACACATATGTTTGTTGCGGCACTATTCACAATAGCAAAGACTTGGAACCAACCCAAATGTCCAAAAATGATAGACTGGATTAAGAAAATGTGGCACATATACACCATGGAATACTATGCAGCCATAAAAAAGGATGAGTTCGTGTCCTTTGTAGGGACATGGATGAAACTGGAAAACATCATTCTCAGCAAACTATCTCAAGGACAAAAAAACCAAACACCGCATGTTCTCACTCATAGGTGGGAACTGAACAATGAGAACACATGGACACAGGAAGGGGAACATCACACTCCAGGGACTGTTGTGGAGTGGGGGCAGGGGGAGAGATAGCATTAGGAGATATACCTAAGGCTAAATGACGAGTTAGTGGGTGCAGCACACCAATATGGCACATGCATACATATGTAACAAACCTGCACATTGTGCACATGTACCCTAAAACTTAAAGTATAATAATAATAAAAAATAAATAAATAAATAAATAAATAAAAAGACAGGAAAGAATTGTGAGAAAGATCAAAACTAGAGTTATCACAACTTCCTAAGTGAATGTTTTGAGTGAAGGAAAGTTAAGTGTCAAAGATAGTTCTGAAGCTCTCAGCCTATGTGACTGAGTGAATTGTGGTGTTCCTCAAATGAAGATGGAAATTCTATTTGATGAGGGAGTAGTGGCAAGGCAAGAAAAGTTCTGTTTTGAAAATCCAGGTGGTGATGGCTAGTAACTAGATAGAAATACAATCTGTTGGGCAGGAGATCAATATTTAAGCCAGAGAATTAAGAGTCATTAGCATATTCAAGAAAGTGGTAATTGCTGGACTCCATGAAGTCCCTATGAATATGTTAAATTGAGAAAAGATCTTTCAGCATAAAACTGAGTGGTGGGGGCTTTCCAGGGAGAGGCAGCAGAAGCCAGAGTAAATTAAAAGAAAGGGACTTGTCAGAGAGACAAAAGAGAAAAGAAGAGATGCTAAACTAAGAAGAAGGTGATTTTTAAAAAGAAAGGTAAGAATTGACACAAAGTACAGTTATTGTGTATAAATGTGTATATACCATGACCCATATTTCTTCATTATTGAACACTTTTTACTTTCATTTGAGTACTGTCATCCCTCTGTTCTTTAAATTGCTCTAACGTCTTTCATATTTCTCAAAATTCTAAATATTAAAACATTGCTTAGCCACAAAATTTTCTCAAGCTTCCTGTTCATATCTGCATTTAAGAAAAAATTAAATAGTAATAAAATCAAATAAACTGAATAAAGAGAAGAAAAATTAGGGAATAGAAACAGAAGAAAAACTGTAACTCATTTTGCCTGAAAATGAGAATAAAAATGTATTCTAAAAACTGTTTTGCATGTTTTATGTAAAAATGACAGTTTGTAAAGTTTTCTAGGGGTTGTCTCTTTTAAGATATTAGAACATAGTGATACTTTATTTTGAATAGATGTATTATGGATGATAGGTAAAAATTAGTTATAAGGATCTATTAACGATATACTATTTACTACAATAGAATAAGACCAGACCTGAGCTTAAAGAAAGTTCTCAGTTTACCATAGGTAAAATCTTGCTAGAAAAGGTGCACATAAAGATTAGGGGCTTTCTGCGGGGGAGGGGAAACACTGCTGGCAGCAGAAAAAATATCTGACATAACATTTAAATTTAAAAGCACAAATTATTGACTTAGTATGTTAACATAAATGAATAAATGTCTTCTAAATGCTTTGTCTTTTACTAAATTCCAGCATTTTATTACTAAAAGGACACATATACAATAAGTAATAAATATGCCTGATATATTTTAATAATGTAACTAATTTCCTTTATAAATTAGTTATAGTTTTAATACTCTTCTTTATGTGCTCTAAGTGGCTCCATTGGCTAGGTTAATCATTAGAGGATGACCAAATTGAAAAATCTTTCTACAAATAAAGTGGTGAATAACGTCATCTTCCACCTTCTTATGCTAATGTATAACTAATTATTATCCATTGCTGCCATTTCTGAATTTTACATATATTGATCATTTAGTATGAGCTATCTAAAATATATATGGATTTTAAATATTTATTTTATGCCATGGATAAAGTTTATCTCTCTTATTTTGTTTTGTTCTATAACTATTTCAAAGTAATAACATCTGTACGGTCCAGAACAGATGTCATTGCTTGTGGTCTGGAGGTCATGAACATTGCTAAGCCACACAAAAAAATGATTGTGTGTGTGTGTGTGTGTGTGTGTGTGTGTGTGTGTGTGTGGTTGTGCACGGTATCTCATGCCTGTAATTCCAGCACTTTGAGAAGAAGCCGAGACAGGTATATCATTTGAGGTCAGGAGTTTGAGGCCAGCCTGGGCAACATGGCAAGACCCCATTTCTACATAAATACAAAAATAAGCTGGGCGCGGTGATGCACACCTGCAGTCCCAGCTACTCAGGGGGCTGAGGCATGAGAATAGCTTAAACCCAGGAGGCAGAGGTTACAGTGAACCAAGATTGCACCAGTGCACTCCAGCCTGGGTGACAGAGTGAGATTCCATCAAAAAAAAAAAAAAAAAAAAGTTTTTTACAACCATGGCTTACATGCTGAGACATATATAATCTCTGATGAATAATGTATCATGCTAATTTTATTTAAAATATTAAAACTCATATTACACCACTATTAAAGTAATAAAAAATAAAGGAAATCAGGTATACTGTAAATTGACACAACATATTTTGCTATTTATTCTGATGGCTGATATTTAATAATAGAACGGGTACAAAATAACTTGGAAAATTATAGATAATATTACATATATATAAATTCAGAAATGTCTTGTCTACTGTTTGTGAAAGCTATGAAGCATATCTTCCATTTCCCCGAGTAGTTTGTTGGTGGCCTGGACAAGTTCACCTTCATCACAGCTTGACCCCCAGGGGCTAGAGGACAAACCCCTTGGCCTGGTTCCAGTTCCCCAGCACTCTAATGCACAGTTTGGGATGTATGAAGATGACATCTGTGGTCTGATCTCCATCAGGGGAGGAGTCCACACTGTCAAAACATAGAGAAGGGTATGGTGATGAGGAAGCTGGGTACCCCTCCCTTCTTTAGACCTGACTGAAAAGCTTATTGCTTGATAGCTGTGGTTTCTGCTGCAGGAAGTCTCACCATCAAGATGCCTAGAATAGCTTTGTGATCTGGGCACAAACAGTTTTGGGTCAGACTAACTTGTAGGGCCAGTTGCCAGAGAGGATGCCAGAGGGAGACTCACCAATAAGAGGGTATATGAGTTGGCTCTTCCTCTGAGCCAGCTCTGTGGTGCAGGAGAGGCACCTCCAACCCTTTCCGGAGGGTTGTCCCTGAGGCCTGAGAGCTTCCACTAGACACCTGCTAAGGTTGCTACTTGTACCTGCCTCAGAGAGCCTGTCTGCTAGCTCACCAGACCCAGTGCTGCACAGCTTTGCCCTCTCAAGCCACCTTAGTGGCAGAGCAAAGGATGGAAACCCTGAGAGTCCAGGCACTGCCCATCACCAGAAATATCCCAGTACTACCCCAGATCAACAAAGGCTATATAAAAATTCCACTGCCACCACCACAATTACATCTTGCCTGGAAGTATCATCTACTAGCTAGGAGGTCAAACTGCATGGCCCATCACAACTGCTGAAACCAGTTTATACCATTTAACCGGCTTTTAGCCAAAATTGTCACCTACTTGCTGGTAGGGTGAGCTGCACAACCCAACATAATTCTTGCTGAGATTAGTGTGCAGTGCTAGGGAACTAGATATGCAACCCAAGCCCTGTACCTCACCATCTCTGTAGGAGACAGTGAGCCTGACCACATGCACAGCATATTGCTACCACAACCCAGAAAAAACTAGCACTTAAGAAAACCTACACTACTATACTACACTCAGGCTATCTATAACCAAGGAATTTATACAGAGCCTTGGCCCCATAAATGCAAAGCAAAGGACTCTACCTGACATGTGCAACAGTCACACTCTCAAGGAGGAAGAAAAAAATCATGTAAATGAAAGTTAATTTAAAAATAATAAATGACAGCGTCTACATAGGAAAAGAAGCCAGTCCAAGAACTCCAGCACAACAAAATAACAGATATTATGACACATCTTATGGACCATCCTGGCTTCCTAGCAATGGATCATAACCAAAATCAAAACATTGAAATGACCAAATTCAAACAAAGAATTTAAGATATGCACTGTAAGTAATCTCAGTGAGATTCAAGAGAAGGTTAAAAACAAACTCAAAGAAAGTGGAAAACCAATTCATGAGATAAAAGACAAAATAGATATATTTTTTAAATAACTGGAAATAAAAGTGAAGAAAATTTAAAATACAGCTGAAAGCTTTAACAGTAGAGTAGAAAAAAGCAGAAGAATTTCAGAACTTGAATACCAGTATTTCAAATCAATATGGTCAGACAAAAACAGTAACAAAAAGGATTTCAGAAAGCAAACAAAGGCTTTGAAAAATATGGGTTATGTAATGCAACCAAGTCTATGGCTTATAGGCATTAATGAGAGAGAACTAGTAAAACTATGAAAAACATAATTAAGAAAATAATTCAGGAAAATTTCCCCAATCTTGCTAGAAATGTAGACATTCAAATACAATAAATTTAGAGAATACCTGGAATATATTATACAGAATAAACATCACCAAGGCATACAGTCATAAGATTATACAAAGTCAACATGAAAGAACTAATCTTGAAGCTAGAGAGAAGTATCAAATCATCTGAATGAAGAAAATGCCATCAGACTACAGCAGACTTCCCAGAGGAAGCCAGAGATTGAGGCCCTATTTTTGGCCTCCTTAAAAAAAGAAATTAAGCCAAGAATTTTATATCCTGCCAAATTAAGCATCATAAATGAAGAAAAAATAAAGTCTTTCCCAGTGAGGAAACACTAAGGGAATTTCTTCCAGATTGGACCTGCAAGAAATGCTCAAAGGAGTTCTAAACATGGAAATAAAAGGAAAATACTCTTCATCATAAAAGCATATATAAGAAAACTCACACATTACAGAAAGCAATTACACAATTCAGACTCCAATGTTACTAGCTAACAAAACTGTAACAGGAATAAAATGAAACCTCACATATCAACATTCCACTTAAATAGCCTTGAACTTAAATATTAATAATTCTACTTAAATATTAACCATGTACATAAATAGCCTAAACATTCTACATTCCAGAATAATATATTCTGGAAGAATATATATGTATATGTGTATATATATGTATATATATATGTGTATATATATGTATATATATGTGTATATATGTATATATATGTATATATATGTGTGTATATAT
>NW_026652277.1:98528528-98549565 GCF_009828535.3 Hylobates moloch | reverse complement strand
TATATATGTATATATGTGTGTATATATGTATATATGTATATATGTATATATGTGTGTATATATGTATATATATGTATATATATGTGTGTATATATGTATATATATGTGTATATATGTGTGTATATATGTATATATATATGTGTGTATATATGTATATATATATGTGTGTATATATATGTATATATATATGTGTGTATATATATATATCTCCAAATGTCTGCTGCTTATAAAAGAACCTATAGGGGGCCTAATGGCTAGACACATATATACTCAAAGTAAAGGGGCAGTGAAAGATATAGCACACAAATGGAAAACGAAAGTCTGAATGACTAGCCATTCTTATATTAAACAGACTTTAAGGAAACAACAGTTAAAAACATTAACAAAGAATGGCATTATATAACGATAAAGGTTTCAATACAACAAGAATATTTAACTATTCTAAATATATACATGCATCCAATACCAGAGCACCCAGGTTTATAAAACAATTTCTACTTAACCTAAGAAAAGAGATTAATAGCAATACAATATTAATTGGGAACTTCAACACCTCACTGACAACACTAGATAGCTAATCGAAGTAGAAAGTAAACAAAAAAACTCTTGACTTAAACTATACTCTAAACTACGTGGTCCTAATAGACATTTACAGAACATTCCACTCAACAACCAGACGGAATACATTTTTCTTATTTGCACATGGAACATTGGACCATATGCTTGGTCATAAAGCATCTCTATAAATTCAACAAAATCAAAATCACATCAAGTATTTTCTCAGATTAGAGCAGAATAAAATTAAGAATCATTACCAAGAGGAACTCTCAAAACCACATAAGTAGATATAAACAAAACAATTTGCTCCTGAATGACTTTCAGGTAAACAATAAAATTAAGGAAGAAATCCAAAAGTTTTGAAACAAAGAAAAATGGAAACACAACATACCAAAACCTCTGTGATACAGCAAAAGCTGTGGTAACACTAAAACTAATTGTGTTAAGTTCCTACATAAAAAAGAGAAAAATCTCAATTTAAAATCCTAATGTCACATCTTAAGGAACTAGAAAAGCAAGTTCCTCCAGAAACTAGAAAAGCAAGAGAAAACTCGAAGCAAGAGGAAAATCGAAGCTCGCAGAAGAAAAGAAATAAATATCAGAAGAGAATTAAATGATTTTGAGACTTTAAAATGATACAAATTATCAACGAAATGAAAAGTTAGTTATTTGAAAGGACAAACAAAATCAATAGACTGCTAGATAGTTTAACCAAAAAAAGAGAGAAGACTCAAATAAGCACAATCACAAATGATAAAGGTGACATCACATCTGATACATGCCACAGAAATAGAAAAGATCATCAAAGATTAGTGTGAACATCAGCTCTATGTGCACAAACTAGAAAACTTAAAGGATGTAGATAATTTCTGGAAACATACAACCTCCGAAAATTGAACCAAGCAGAAATATAAATCCTGAACAGAATAATAATGAGTAATAAAATTGAATCAATTAAAAATTAATATAAAAATAAGCCCAGGACCAACAGATTCAGAGCTGAATTTTACCAGATGCACAAACAAGAGCTGCTACCAATCTTACTGCAACTATTCCAAAAATTTGGGAAGGGATTCCTCCCTAACTCATTCTCTGAAACAAGTATCACTGTATTACTAAAATCATGCATGACAACACCAAAAATAACTACAGACCATTATCTCTGATGAATATGAATGTAAAAATCCTCAACAAAATACAAGGAAACTGAATCTGACATCAAAAAGATGACTCATCATAGTCAAGTGGGTTTTATTCCAAGGATACAAGGGCAATTCAACATTTGCAAATCAATGAATGTGATCCACCACATACACCAAATTAAAAACAAAAACCATATGATTGTCTTAATAGATTCAGAAAAAGTATTTGATAAAATCCAACATTTCTTCAAGATGAAAACCTTCAACAAATTAGCAACTGAAGGAAAATACCCCAAAATAATAAGAGCCATATGTGACAAACCCACACGTAACATTCTGCTCAATGGGGAAAAGTTGAAAGCATTCCCTCTAAGAACTGGACCAAGAAAAGGATGTTCTCTCTCAAAAATACTATTCAACATAGTGATTGAATTCCTAGCTAGAGCAATCAGGCAAGGAAAATAAATAAAATGCATCCAAATTAGAGAAGAGGAAGTCAAATTATCTCTATTCACTGATGACATGGTTTTATACCTAGAACCCCCTAATAACTCCAAAATAGTACTAGAGTTGATACATAAAGGCAGTAAAGTTTCAGGATTCAAAATCAATGTACAAAAGTCAGTAGTATTTCCATACACTAATGACATTCAAGCTGAGTACCATATAAAATCTCAATCCTGTTTAAAATAGCCACATGCACACACAAAAAATACCTAGGAATACACTTAAAGAATTAAATGGAAGATCTCTACAAGAAGAACTAAAAGACACTGATAAAAAAAAAAATTGTAGATGACACAACAAATGAAAAGACATCCCATGTTCATGGATTGGAAGAATCTATATTGTTAAAAGTACCATAGTGCCCAAAGCAGTCTACAGATTGAATGCAATTCCTATCAAGTAGCAATGTCATTCTTCACAGGGTTAGAGAAAGCAATTGTAAAGTTCATATGAAACCAAACAAGAGCCTAAATAGCAAAAACAATCCTAAACCAAAAGAACAAAGCCAGAGACATCACATTACCTGTCCTTAACACATACTACAGGGGTATACTAACCAAAAGATCAAGTGCTGATATAAAAATAAACACACAGATCAGTAGAAAAGTGTAGAGAACCCAAAAGTAAAGCCACATACCTACAGCAAACTGATCTTTGACAAAGTCAATAAAAATAAACAATAGTGAAAGGACTCCCCATTTAAAAAATGGTGATGGAAACATTGGCTAGTCCATGCATAGCAATGAAACTGGACTCCTATCACTAACAGTATACACAAATTAACTCAAGATGTATTAAAGAACTGAATGCAAGGCCTGAAACTATAGAGTCCTAGAAGAAAACCTAGGATAACTGCATTGCCTAAGGAAAGAGTTTATGATTACTACCCTAAAAGCAAATGCAACATAAACAAAAATAGGTAACTGGGAATTAAACTGAAAAGCTTCTACATAACAAAAGAAATAATCAATAAAGTACATAGACCACCTGCGGAATGGGAGAAAGTATTTGCAAATTATGCCAAACAAACAATCCTGTTAAAAAGTGGGCAAAGGAAATGAAAAGACATGTCTCAAAAGAAGACATACAAGTTCCTAACATATGAAAAATGCTCAACATCACCAATCATCAGAGAAATGCAAATTAAACCAAATTGAGAAATCTTCTTATACCAGTCAGAATGGGTATTATTAAAATGTCCATCAACAACAAATTTTGACAAGGTTGTGGAGAGAAGGGAACACTTACAAACAGTTGAGGGAATGTAAATTAATATAACTTCTATGGAAAACAGTATGCGGATGTATCAAAGAACTAAAACTAAAACTACCATTTCACCCAGCAATATTACTTCAGGTCATCTACACAAAGGAAAAGAAATCATTATCTCAAAAAGATACCTGCACTTGTCTGTTTATTGCAGAGCTGTTCACCAGAGCAAAGTCATGGAATCAAGCTATGTGTCCATCAATGGTTTGGATAAAGAAAATGTTATATATCTAAACCATAAACACTACTCAGCCATAAAAGGAATGAAGTCATTTCCTTTGCTGCAACATGGATAGAGCTGGAGGACATTATCCTAAATGAAATAACTTACAAACAGAAAAATCAGTACCACACCTTCTCACTTACAAGTGGGAGCTAAACAATGGGAACACATGGGCATAAAGATGGAAATAATAGACACTAGTGATGCCCAAAGTGGATAGGGTTGGAGGAGATTGATGGTAAAAAAAAAATTACCTACTGGGTAATGTCTAATATTGGATGATGAATATACGAAAAGCCCAAACCTCACCCTTATGCAATACATTCAAGAATGAAACAATTACTTGCTCCACAAATCAGGATTTATTAATACCACTTTTATCCCCTACTTAATGATCCCCACTTATTATAGAATAACATAAACATGCAGTAACTATTGGGAAGAAAGGGTTCCTAACATGATGGAACATACATGTTTGTGGGGATGACATAGAACCAAAAACATATAACATATACTTTCGGGTGGAGGAAGTGCAATGAATTACAAGAAAGCCTCCATCTGAAAGTATATGTTGGGTTACTGGAGGGAGCCATCTGAAATATAGAATCCGAAAAATGTAGTTTGTAGAATCCCAACCAAAACCGCTATCACAGAGAAAAATATAGAAGACTAGCTTTCTATCTGAGACATAACATGCAAACCATCTATTGGCATACTCTTAGAAAAAATTTTGATGGAACAGGACTGTCAGAGACTGTAGGTCTTACTTTACCAATAAAAACAAGACAAAGCCTTTATATACATTATCTGACTCTTCTCTAACTCTGAGGTATAAGATATTTATAGTCATCCAAAGCACTGACTTTCCAACTCTGATTTTCAACCAAATATTCTTGCATCTATCCATACCCATTTAGAGAGAGAAATTTCCAGAAATCAGAGGAGCAGACATGTAGAGTATGATTTGTCCTTGTGAATTGTGTTCCAGTAAACAGAGTAGAGAGAAAGGAATATCTGTAGGAGGGGCAGATAAAAAAGCCCCTATAGCTATCCAAACTTAGAATTATTATTTTGTGTGTGTACTCCAAGGTATAAGACATTCAGACCCTAGAAAGAGACAGAGACTTTTCAATTCAATATATAAACAACAGGTAAATTCTTGGCTTGCCAAAAACTAGAATGGGAGGACTATTAATTCACTCTCTCATCCATATGAGAATAGGCTCAAATATCACTCAGAGGAAACCCAAAGTAGGTTAAAATTTCATCCATATGTGAAGTCTTTTGGGTGAGGTAAAGGCATAATAGATCATAGCATATAAATTATGGACAAATAAGTATACAATTGAACACCACTGCGATTATGGAAAACACCATTGTGTTTACTGTGAAGCAAGGAAAACAAAACGTAGCCATAGAGATTCAGAAAATTATTCATGCCAGAAAAAAAAATTAAAAATTACCAAATAGTGTGAAACGGAAAGACGTAAGAGAAAGGTTGGAAATAAAGTTTTGTAATAATGCCATTAAAATGGATGGAGATGGGAATTTTATCAAGTATGTGGACAATTTGAGTACTATACAAGAATACAAACAAAATGATGAGAGATAAACTGACAATTGGAAAAGAAAGAATATGGTGGTCTAACATAAGAATGAAAGGTATTTTCCAGGAAGAAATTAAGAATTGAAACAGAGGAAGTAATCAAATAACATTTTTTCTTTAAGAAGAAAATAGAAGATATCTGGGATCTATACAGCTGAATCTAATATTTTAATTACAGCTAAAGAAAGCTTGATACTTTTTGGCCCACTTGTTTTCTTAATATATTCAATGAATTTTCTCCTATGTTAGCCACAAGCTATGTGTTACTAAACATACATTTTAATTGATCTAAATTAAATACAATTTAAAAACAAATTTGTGAGTCTGAGTAGTCACATTTCAAGGGCTTAATAGCCAGAGTTGCGAGTGGCTACTGAATTATATAATACAGATATAGAACAAATTGATAACTACAGAAAGATCTACTGGACAGTGCTGTTCTAAGAAATTATTTTTAGAAAATAAAGAGAGATGCTCTTGAAAATGTATGTATACAAAGAGTTATCTTAGGACACGTTAAAAAATTCATTAATATTTGTACTACTAAAATAAGTTATATTCATAAAAATTATAAAGCATTTAAACCTATAATTTAGAAAATAAATTTATCACACTGGAAAATATTCTCATAATATGTAAAAATATATTAATAATTGAGATGCTTTCAGTTTTGGACAAGTAAATTGGGCTTATACTTATATTTTATGTAATTTTAATATATAAAATCGATGTTAGTTATATTTAAGTGGCAGGATTATCCAACTGTTTTCCTTTATTTTTTTTTCTTTGATGTAGAGGAATTACTTACAGTGGGGCAGGTTATTTTATAGTCAGAAACATACTTCTTTTAAACAAAATTAGCATATATTTGCATATGATGCTGATAAAGTGAACAAAATATGTGACATTATTTAAAATAGCATTTTGAGATGGAGAGGGTGCTGTCCATGGAAAAGTGGTTCTGATAGAATCAATGAACTGCCATCCGTGTGCACACCTGCTGCAACTCTGCTGGAGGCTTTTAGCTGAATGCCCAGTGGTGACCTTCAAAGTTGTTTTTAGGTATTTGCATTAAAATTTTGAGAAAAACATTCCTTTGTTTTTACAATACAGACATGCCTTGTTTTATTATTCTTTGCTTAATTGTGCCTTGCAGATGCTGAGTTTCTGAACAAATGGAATGTTTGTGGAAACCCTGCATTGAGCTTGTATTGGCTTTTCCAATGGCTTATGCTCACTTCATGTCCCTGCGTGACGGGTGGGCAATTCTCACAATATTTCAAACTTTTCATTATTATTATATCTGTTATGATGCTCTGTGTTCAGTGATCTCTTATGTTACTAATGGAATTGTCTCAAATTGCCACAAACTATACCCACGTAAGTCCGATAACTTAATTGCTAAATGTTGTGTATGTTATTACTGTTCCACCAACCAGCGATTCATCTGTTTCTCTCCCTCTCCTCAGGCCTATTCCATGAGACACAACAATAGTAAAATTAGGTTAATTAATAATCCTACATGGCCTTTAAGTGTTCAAGTGAAAGGAAGAGTAGTGCACCTCTCAGGTTAAATCAAAAGCTAGAAATAATTAAGCATGGTGAGGAAGGGATATTGAAAGCTGGCCAGGCGTGGTGGCTCACGCCTGTAATCCCAGCACTTTGGGAGGCTGAAGCAGGCAGATTACGAGGTCAGGAGATCGAGACCATCCTGGCTAACATGGTGAAATCCTGTCTCTACTAAAATATAAAAAATTAGCCAGGCACGGCGGCGGGTGCCTGCAGTCCCAGCTACTCGGGAGTCTGAGGCAGGAGAATGGTGTGCACCTGGGAGGTGGAGCTTGCAGTGAGCCGAGATTGTGCCCTGCACTCCAGCCTGGGCAACAGAGCGAGACTCCGTCTCAAAAAAAAAAAAAAAAAGCAAGCTGATACAGGCTGAAAAAGTTAGGCCTCTTGTACCAAGCAGCCAAGTTGTGAATTTAAAGAAAAATTTGTTGAAAGAAATTAAAAGTGTTACTTCAGTGATACAAGGAATGATAAGAGAGTGAAACATCCTTATTACAGATATGGAGAAAGTTTTTAATAGTCTGTATAAAAGATTAAAACAGTCACAACATTCCCTTATAAAAAGCCTAATCCAGTGCAAGGCCCTAAGTGTCTTCAATTCAGGGAAGGCGGGAGAGAGGTGAGGAAGCTGCAGAAGAAAAGTTCGAAGGTAGCAGAAGTTGGATCTTAAGGTTTAAGGAAAGAACCCATCCCCATTAACAGAAAACTGCAAGGCAAAGTTGCAAGTGCTGAGTAGAAGTTGTGACAAGCTATCTAGGAAAACTACCTGAGATCACTGCTGAGGGTAATTACACTAAACAACAAATGTTCAATGTAGACAAAAAAGCCTTATATTGGAAAAAGACATCATCTAAGATTTTCACAGCTATGGAGGAGACATACACTAAATTCAAAGCTTCAAATCACAGGCTGACTCTTGTTAGGGGCTAATGCAGCTGATGAGTACATTGAAGCCAATCTGAAGCCAATTCAGAATACTCTTCTGAAAACCCTGGGGGCCTTGAAGAAATATGCTATTTCTACTCTGCTTGTGCGCTATACATGGAACAAGTCCTGGATGACAGCACATCTGGTTACAGGATGGTTTATTCAATATTTTAAGCCCACTGTTGAGAACTGCTGGTGAGAAAAAGATGCCCTTTCAAAATATTACTGTTAATATACAATGTAGCTGCTTACCCAAGAGATCTGATGAAGAGGTGCAAGGAGATTAATATTGTTTTCATCCCTGCTAACATAACATTCATTCTGCAGTTCATGGAGAGAGGAGTAATTTTAACTTTCAATATTATTAAGAAATACATTTTATAAGGCTATAGATACCATAGATAGTGATTCTGCTTATGGATCTTGGCATATTGAAACATTCTGGAAAGGATTCACCATTCTAGATGCCATTAAGAATGTGTGGTTCATGGGAGGAGGTCAAATTATCAATATTAACAGGAGTTGAAAAGAGGTTAATTTCAATCATTATGAATCATTTTAAGGTGCTCAGACTTCAGTGGAAGAAGGAAATACAAATATGGTAGAAATAACAAGAGAACTAGAATTAGATGTAGGGCCTAAAGATGTGATTGAACTGCTGCAATCTCATGATAAAACTTGTATAGATAAGGAGTTGCTTATGAAGGAGCAAATAAAATGGTTTCTTAAGATGGAACGTACTTCTTGTGAAGATGCTGTGAACATTGTTGAAATAACAACAAATTATTTAAAATCTTACAAAAACTTTGTTCATAAAACCATGGCAGGCTTAAAGGCAATTGCCTTAAATTTTGAAAGAAGTTCCATTGCGGGTAAAATGCTGTCAAACAGCAACACATGCCACAGAGAAATCTTGTGTAAAAGGAATTGTGCACGGATGTGGTAAGTTTCATTGTTGTGTTATGTTAAAATTTGGCACAGTCTCTTTAGCATTCAGCAACCACCATCCTGATAGCCAGCAGCCATCAACATTGACACAAGACCCTCCACAAGCTAAAAGACTGTGACTTGCTGAAGGTTCAGATGATTGTTAGCATATTTTCACAATGAAGAATTTTTCAGTTAAGTTATACATACTGTTTTTGTAGACAATATTACTGTGGACTTAACAGAATATAGTATACTTTAAACATAACTTTATATGCACTACAGAACAAACATATTTTATTGCAGTGGTCTAGAACCAAACCTGTAATTTCAAGTCTTCACAATCAGAGTTCTTTTGTCAGCATTAGAATATAAAGTGTTCCAATTTTTCATATAAATTGTAAATAAATGTGGCAAATGTTCACAGTTCTTAAATTAAGGACAAAAGCAAAGATTATATAATTAAGTTCATCTTTTGTTCATGTTTATATGTTTATATTTTATATATGCATAGTAATTTCTTTTTGAGGTTTGTCTTAAATGAGTAAAAAGTGTTTACATGAGTGAAGTGTGGGTTCTGTACACGTCTATATGACTAATGTTCATAATGTATGCATACCATACATATATGTTATTTATAGTGTGAATATATGCATTGTATCATGAAATATGAATAAGTTTATAATCCATGCTATAAAATGATACAAATTGTATTACTACTTTGTAGCATTAATGTACACAAATATATTTAATTTACCAAAAATATAAGGTAAAAGTAAATAATATTTTTGTGAATTTTGAAACATTGTGGTGTGAGAAGCACTGGTTTGCTATTGTGATTAAGGCACATTTTTATATTAGAATATATTGAGTTTAAAAATAATACAGAATGTTTAACATATTAGCAGTAATTTCTAGGGAAAACCTTTATGAAGTTTAGTATAAATAAAATATAAAAAATAATTTTAAAATGATGTGATCAGTCATCAAAAGCATCTGATATGTAAATAATAAAAACACAATCTTAAACTGTTATAATTTACTTGGCTTGCAAGTATTTTATAATATAATATGTATATATATATTATACATCAAAATTTATTTTTGATGATATATTTTTAGTAACTTATTCCTATGACAAATTTGGCAAGTAAAAATCAAAATTATTTTCTAATTCCATTAACATGCAAAACATATCACAAAATTAGTGAAAACCTAATTTGAATAAGCCCACATTTAAATGAGAATTGCTAGGTCATACTAATCAATTAATCAACTTCTCAATCTAGAATGTATTGAACAAATGAGCCTCAGCAATACTGCTTAATACTTATGGTCCATTAAGCAAGACCAGGTGAATGAGGCAATCAAAATATTTTAATAGTGTATCTGATCAGGAGATAGAAGAATACTAAATGATCTGGTGATTATTTTTAACAATATGTTGTGCTCTTGAGAAGTAAATGAAATTGCAGGATTGTCAGCTGGAATCCAAACTCGATGTATCATTTTAAACAAAGTCACTTAATTTCTTGATTGTTTTAACCTGAATAAATTTAAGACCATAGCAATTTTAGACAATTATCCAAATCTAATGTCTATGGTCATTTCATTCCATGAAGATGAAGTATTATGTATAGCAATGCTTTTTTCAAAGAAAAATAAATTATACATTAGAAATTATATGATCACTTATAATGTATTAAATATCACAATGAGAAATTTACTGTAAAGATGGCCTACCATTCTAAAAAATGCCAATAAATATTTGTCAAACACTCTTCTAGTTGCTCATTTTTAGGGATGATCAAAACAGACCTGAGACCAGATGGTGTGATGGGCTGGAGCAAAGGAAGGGAGCTCCTTTAATTAGGGTAGTCACAGAAGGCATTTTTGAGGAGGTAATAGTTCTGTTGACATACAAGAAATAAGCAGGAATGCAATGAAAAGAGCCGTATGAAAAGCCTTTTAGTCTGAAAGAATAAGAAATGCAAACAATCTTTATGAACATGGAGCTAGGGATGTCAAAGTGTAAAAATAAACCAGAAGCTGGAAAGATAGGCCAAATACAGAAAATACAGAGTTTTCTGGGAAGTGGTCAGAAGTTTAGATGTCATGCTAAGGACACTGACATGCCAGTAGGTTAAAAATATTATCTGATTTAAATATACACTAAAAATATTCTGACTTGCTGTGTGGAGACTGAAGAGTAGAAGCAAGAGTAGAAGCACTGAGACCAACTATGAAAGGTTTTACACTGTCTCCATTGAGAGATCTTGGTAACCTTTACTGAGGATGTCACAGTTGAATTAGATAATAGTGAATAAATTCAGTTTATATTTTTAAATAGAATAAACTAGATCTGGGGGCTATGTGAGTGGTAGTTGAGTAAGAGAAAGGAATTAAACAAGCATCTTAATATTTTCCTTTAGTAATTAGGTAAATCGAAAATACTAAAAGAAGAAAAATGAACATTAGACAGTATGGGGGATAGTTATAAGGCAGAAAGTGTTTTATTTCTGACTTTTGTATTTAATTTATCTCTTAAACATACCCTGATAGGGATCTTAAGTGAGATACATAAGACCGACTTCTAAATAAATCAATTACAGAAAAAAAAATTTTAGTTATTGGCATGTAGATAGTATGGAGCATATTTGATGCTAACAATTCTTCTTTGCCTCTCTGGTTTTGTGATACCTCACTGAGGTAAGAATGTATTTTCGAAATGTATGATTTTGGGTTTGGATATGTGAGTTGCTTTAGCAAAACAAAACAAAACAAAACATGAGTAGAGGTGACAGTATACTAGTTGTAAGCTGAGGCTTTATTAGACATCAAATATTTTCACTCATTGGGATTTTACCATTTGTCATGAGAAGAGCATACTCTGGGTACCTGTTGATCCTGAAATGAAAAACACATGAATCAGACTTCAACCCAGTCCCAGGCCTAAGTCATTACTCTAGCCACTCAAGATTTGTGAGAAAGACAAATGGTTACAGTTCTAAGTCACCAAACTTCAGGTGTCTCACCAGAAATACTGTTAAATATGTGTCATATAAACAATGAATTCTAAATAAAATCATCTAGCCTAGAGTGGAGAAAAAAATTAAAAAGGAGTAAGGAGTAGGGCAATCTATCTTTTGTGGTCGGGTAGAGAAGAGAAAAGGGTAGAAAAATCTTGTAAAATACCAAGGATCCGAAATGAAAACAAAGCAAGTGAATGGTGATAGAAATCAAAATAACTTTTTCCAAAAAGTAAAATAAGACAATTGCAGAATGGTAATGAGAGGTGGAGAAAAATGAAGACAGAGAAGTTATTTCTTTATTATGATCTCAGTGACCCTTAATTTACATAGAAGATATACCTTCCAAATTTTGCATGATTTGAAGCACATAAAATATTTTAGGGAGCTCATAATCTTCAAGTAGGTGTATATGGCATTTAAATCAAGAAACAATAAAGCTGTAATTATTTCTGGAGACATTTAGACATATAAACACACATACATATATTTGGATGGTAGGCATTCACCAATACAGGAAACATGGTTCATGCTGACAAAGATTAAAACAATGGTTCCAAATAAACTGGAATGTTGTTTTCAGTAAAGGAAAAATAGAGAAAATTGGTGATTGGTAAAACCATACAGAATAGTTCACAACCTAAATTATCTTGGTGATTAAAATATAGTAGAGTGTTTGCCAAGTCTGCTTGTAAAGATGCTGGAGTATTAGCAGCTGAAAAGAAAACATTTTCTTCTACTGAGTTTAGAGAAATTTTTTTTTCAGACTAAGAAATGTAGCTTTCAAGTATTAAGAAATATTCCATGAGATTTACAATCTTTTTTTCCTTCATTTGTGAAGCACTGGACAAATCTTTGTTTACATCTGTTTCTGAATTCCAGTGAAATGAAATAGCACAGAAGTCAAAAACAATAATTGTATTAGTCTGCTCTCATGCTGCTGATAAAGACATGCAAGACTGGGTAATCTATAAAGAAAAAGAGGTTTAATGGACTCACAGTTCCATATGGTTGGGGAATTCTCACAATCATGGTGGAAGGCAAAAGGTACATCTTATATGGTGGCAGGCAAGAGAGAATGAGAACCAAGAGAAAGAGGAAATACCTTTAAAACCATCAGATCTCATGAGGCTTATTCACTACCACGAGAACAGTATGGGGAAAACTGCCCCCATGATTCAATTTTCTTGCACTGGGTCCCTCCCACAACACATGGGAATTATGGGAGCTACAATTCAAGATGAGATTGGGGGGTGGGCATAAAGCCAAACCATATCAATAACTTTATCTTTCTTCCTCTCATCTATAAGCCTCCGTATTGATGTGATATAATCCTATAGCCTTGGGAAAACCTCTTTGCAAAATTATTTTTTTAAACTTTTTATAGGCTCAGATTTTTGCATTTTTATCCTTACTGTTTATATCAAAGACTACTTGCATCTTTTAATGACTGTGATTTTATTTTTAAAAGTATTACCGAATCCAGAAAAAGAAATATTGGAAAAAAAATTCACTCTTCATTAGTTACATTTTTACCATGTACCTACCATGTACTAGACACTCTGCTAGGTAGTGAGGGTAATACTGTGATGATAAATGATAATATGGCTTGACTCTGTGTCCCATCCAAATCTCACCTTGAATTGTAATAATCCCCACATGTCATGGGAGGGACCCAGTGGGTGGTAATTGAAACATGAGGGCATGTTTTTCTCATGATAGTGAATAAGCCTCATGAGATTTGATAGTTTATAATGAAGAATTCCTTGCACATGCTCTCCTGCCCACCACCATGTAAGATGTCCCTTTGCTCTTCCTTCATCTTCCACCATGATTGTGAAGTCTCCCCGGCATGCAGAACTGTGAGTCCATTAAACCTCTTTTCTTTATAAATTACTCAGTCTTGAGTATGTCTTTATTAGCAGGATGAGAATGAATTAATATAGTAAATTGGCACCAGTAGAGTGGGGTGCTGCTGTAAAGATACCCAAAAATATGGAAGTGACTTTGGAACTGGGTAACATGCAGAGGTTGGAACAGTTTGGAGGGTTTAGAAGAAGACAGAAAGATGTGGGAAGAGTTGGAACTTCTCAGAGACTTGTGGAATGGTTTTGACCAAAATGCTGACAGTGATATGGACAATAAAGTACAGGTTGAGGTGGTATGAGATGGAGATGAGGAATCTGTTGGAAACTAGAATAAAGGTGACTCTTGCTATATTTTAGCAAAGACATTGGTGACATTTTAACCCTACCCTAGAGATTTGTAAAACTTTGAACTTGAGAGAGATGATTTAGGGTATCTGGCAGAAGAAACTTCTAAGCAGCAAAGTGTTCAAGAAGTGACTTGGGTGCTGTAAAATCACTCAATTTTATGTATTCAGAAAGATATGGTTTGGAATTGGAACTTATATTTAAAAAGGAAGTAGAGCATAGAAGTTCATAAAATTTGCAGCCCAATGATGCAATGGAAAAGAATAATCCATTTTCTGAGGAGAAACTCAAGTTGGTTGCAGAAATCTGCCTAAGTAATGAGGAGCCAAATGTTAATCACCAAGACAATGGGGAAAATGCCTTCAGGGCATGTCAGAGGACTTCACAGCAGCCCCTCCCTTCACAGGCCCAGAGGCCTAGGAGGAAAAATGGTTTTGCCTTCCAGGCCTAGGGCCATGCTGCTTTGGGCAGTCTTGGGACTTGATGCCCTATATCTCAGGTGTGCCTAAAAGGGGGCAACATAGAGCTCAGGCCATTGCTTCAGAGGGTGCAAGCTGCAAGCCTTAGAGGCTTCCACGTGGTTTTGGGCCTGCAGGTGCATAAAAGTCAAGAATTGAGATTTGTGAACCTCTGCATAGATTTCAAAGGATGTATGGAAACACCTGGATATCTGGGCAGAAGTTTGCTGCAGGGGCAGGGCCTTCATGGAGAACCTCTGCTAGGTCAGTGTGGAAGGGAAATGTGGGGTTGGAGCCCCCACACAGAGTGCCCACTGGGGCACTGCCTAGTGGAGATGTGAAAAAAGGGCCATTGTCCTCTAGACCCAAGAATGGTAGATCCACTGACAGCTTGCACCATGCACCTAGAAAAGACAAGACAAAATGCCAGCCCATGAAAGCAGCTTGGAGGGGGGCTGTACCCTGCAAAACCACAGAGGCAGAGCTGCCCGAGGCCATAGGAGCCCACCTCTTGCATCAGGGTGACCTAGATGAAAGAGATGGAGTCAAAGGAGATCATTACAAAGCTTTAAGTTTTGGCTGCCCTGCTGGATTTCAGACTTGCATGAGGCCTGTAGCCCTTCCTTTTGGGCCAATTTCTCCCATTTGAAATGGGTATATTTACCTAATGCCTGTACCCCCATTATATCTAGGAAGTAACTAACTTGCTTTTGATTTTTCAGCATTATAGGTGGAAGGGACTTGCCTTGTCTCAGATGAGACTTTGGACTTGGACTTTTGGGTTAAGGCTAAAATGAATTAAGACTTTGAGGAACTGTTAGAAGACATGATTGATTTTGAAACGTGAGTGCATGAGATTTTGGAGGGGCCAGAGGCAGACTGATATGGTTTGGCTCTGTCCTGACCCAAATCTCACCTTGAAATGTAATAAACCCCATGTGTCTTGGGAGGTACAGAGTGGGAGGCAATTTAATCACGGGGGTGAGATTTTCCTGTGCTGTTCTCATGATAGTAAGTCTCATGAGAACTGATGGTTTTATAAAGGGGAGTCCCCTGC
Organism: Hylobates moloch; assembly: GCF_009828535.3. Lineage (NCBI taxonomy): Eukaryota > Metazoa > Chordata > Mammalia > Primates > Hylobatidae > Hylobates > Hylobates moloch. The sequence goes on along the minus strand of NW_026652277.1, from coordinate 98,534,083 downwards.
ACATGCTCTCTTGCCTGCCATCATGTAAGACATCCCTTTGCTTTTCCTTCATCTTCTGCCATGATTGTGAGGCCTCCCAGCACGTGGAACTGTGAGTCCATTAAATCTCTTTCCTTTATAAATTACTCAGTCTCAGTATGTCTTTATTAGTAGCATGAGACTAGATTAATACAAAAGAACACAGAATTTGGCCTCATTTAACCAAAGTAAAACAGAATCAAAGGGAAATATAACCATGAAAGTTTTACAAGGATGCATATATAGTGCTAAGGAATATAATAAGCATAATTGGCCTACTCTGTGAAGTCACAGGATCTTTGCTCAGGAATCAATAATGATTGAGTTACAGAGAAAAATGTGAATTAGATACATGGGATAGCAGAGAAAAGTGGGTTTGTCAGGAATGAGAAGATATCACAGTAAGAAGAAACACAGTGGCGCCAGCTTGAAGAACTAAAAACGGTCAGTTTGTCTGGATAACAAAACATAAGAGAAAATACATGAAATAAGGATGAAGAAAAGGTAAGAGTCAGCGTACACAGCACCTCACAACAGAATAGCTAAACGGAAGTGATTAAGAGTATAGACCTGGGGATGACATCAAAAATGATGGTAAGAATTCCAAAATTCAGTCCCTCTACAAAAGCAATGATAAATTTAACAAAACCTGTCAGAATCAACTGTTTTCAAAGCTGTAGAGCTCTAATCAAAAATTCAAAATAAATAGGGGAAAGTATAATGATGTAAGAAACTGCCAACCAGCCTGACCAACACGGCAAAATCCCATCTCTACTAAACACAAAAAATTAGCCAGTCGTGGTGGTAGGCGTCTGTAATCCTAACTACTCAGGAGGCTTAAGCAGGAGAATCACTTGAACCCGGGTGGCAGAGTTTGCAGTGAGCCGAGATTGCGCCATTGCACTCCAGCCTGGGCAACAGAATGAGACTCCATCTCCAATAACAAGAACAACAACAAGAACAACAACAACAGAAACCGCCAAATATTAACAAGAGAACATATGATATTTTAACTCACCTTCTATTGTCTTCCAGTCTCTAGTTTGGTGCTATTTGTGGAGATAAGTGGTCTATATTCCTAGTGTGGCTAGCTTGTGCCAGAGGGGGCAAAAATGACTGTTTTCAAAGACATGATGTGTGTTGACATGTTTGGTGGGTTGCTGAGGTATTGGATCTGAAGTCTGCCTTTGTTTCAACTGCCTAGAAGTATTCTCAGTCTAAGAACAGCACCTTATATCACATTTGGCAAAAGCATTTATAGCAAAATACACTACCACAGTAGTCTAGGACAATGGATACCATCCAGGGCAAGTAGCAGACAGATGAAAAAGCCTCAGAAAGAAGAGACTGGGGAAGGAAATTGGCAGGCTGCTTTTCAGGGTCCCTCCACTGTGGTACCAGTTGGACCGCCACATATAAGACTGTACCCATCCTGGGCAGCTTTCCCATCTTGGAGTACCAGCTCACAACGGATACTAGGCTCTGATCTCCCTTGCTGCATATCTGTAAGTAATATATTCACTTAAGGTAACTTGTACACGAGTGTTCTGTCTCACTAGACTCAGACAAGTTGGTAACCAGTGCACAATGAAGTTGCTTGACAAGATGACTTGAGTAACACTACAAACCAGACCTAACAGACATGCACAGGATAGTCCATCCAACAACAGCAAAATACCAACGACAAAATACAAATTCTTATTACATTCACATGGAACATCCTCTATGCCAAACCATGTATTAGGCCACAGCAGTCTCAATATATTAAAAAAACTGAAGTCATACAAACTATCTTCAGGGATCACAATGAAATAAGTATAGATATAAGTAACAAAAAAGTAGAGTTCATAAATATGTGAAAATTAAATGACACACTCTTAACCAATTAGTCAAAGCAGCAATCACAAAGTAAATTCTAAATAAAAAAATATGTTGAGACAAATGAAAAAGATATACAGTATGCTAAAACTTACAGACTGCAGTAAAGGAGTACTTGGAGAGAAATTTCTACCAATAAGTACCTACATTATAAAAGAAGAAATTTCTCAAATCAACAACCTAATGTTACACCTTAAGGAATCAGAAAATAGCAAACTAAACATGAAACTGAAAGGAAGAAAATAATAAAAAAGATTAAAGTGGAGATAAATGAAATCAAGAAATGAAATACAATAGAGAGAATCAACAAAACTAAAAGTTGATTCTTTGAATTGACAAACCTTTAGCTAGATTGACTAAAAAAAAAAGCAGGAGAGAAAACTCAAATCACTAAAATTAGAAATGAAATTGCAGATGGGGACATTACTGCTATTTTAACAGAAATAAAAGGATAAAAGGATTTATAAGAATACTAAGGAATACTTAGTTCTATGCCAATAATTTATATAACCAAAACAAACTGGATAAATTCTTGAAAAAATACAAACTACCAAAAATGAGTCAGGAAGAAATGCAAAATCTGTCTGGACTTACCACAGGTAAAGTGATTGAATTCATAGTCAAAACCTTCCCAAAAAGAAAACACAAAACCAGATGGCCACACTGGCAAATTCTACAAACATTTAAAGAAAATTTTTCAGATAATATCAGAAATTTTCAGATAATATCAATCTTTCTCAAATAGAAGATGAAAGAATACTTTCTAGCTCATTCTATGAGGAAAGCATTACCCTTAATACCAAAGTCAAATAAAAGGAATGAAAATTATACACCAATATATCTTACAGATATAGTTGCAAAAGTTTTCAATATATGTATAATATATAGAAAAATATAGAGAATTGAAATAGAGAATCAACAAAACTAAGTCTAAACACTTTTATAAGAAAACTAAAAACTAATTATAATGCATTGAAAATATTTGAATCTATAATATATAATTATAATTACATACTATAGCAAATATAAAGCAGCATATTAAAAGTTGTAAAAACATCATATACCCTCACCAAGGGGGATGTATCCCAGAAATGCAAGGAGTTTCAACATAGAAAACCAATCCACGTAGGCCGGGCACAGTGGCTCACGTCTGTAATCCCAGCACTTTGGGAGGTCGAGGCGGGCAGATCATGAGGTCAGAAGTTAGAGACCAGGCTGGCAAACATAGTGAAATCCCATCTCTGCCAAAAATACAAAAATTAGCCGGGCATGGTGGTGGGCATCTGTAATCCCATCTACTCTGGAGGCTGAGGCAGGAGAATTGCTTGAACCTGGGAGGCGGAGGTTGCAGTGAGCCAAGATTGTGCCATTGCACTCCAGCCTGGGTAACAAGAGCAAAAAATTCCATCAAAAAAGAAAAAAAAAAAAAAAAAGGGAAAAGAAAACCAATCCACGTAACTTTAATTGAATGAGACCAAAAAACTACATGATCAACTCAATTGATGAAGAAAAAAATAACATTTGGAAAAATCCAATGCACTTTTGTAATAAAAATACTCAAGAAACTATGAATAGAAGGGAACTTCTTTAACTTGATAAAGAGCATTTGTGAAAACCCACAACTATATTATACTCAATAGCAAAAGATGGAAAGTTTTACCCTTAATATCAGGAACCAGACAAAGAAATCTGTTTTTACCACTACACTGGAAGTTTAAGACAGAAAATTATGCAAGAAAAATAAATAAAAGATATCTCTATTAGAAATAAAAATTAAGTCTATTTACATTTAAAGACGTCATGATGTTATATATAGGAAATTCTTAAGAATATTAAAAATATCTATTAGCATTAATACGCAAATTCAACATGGTTGTAAAATACTTACCAACACACTAAAATCAATTGTGTACCTATATACCAGCCATAAACAAATTTTTTTAAATTAAAATCTCAATTCCATTGCAAGAACATACAAAACATTAAAATATTTAGAAATAAACTTAATCAATGAATAAACTAACCAAGAAGGTGTAAGGCTCTTACACTCCAAATTACAGAATATTACTGAAAAAAATTAAAAAACTAAATAAATGAAAATACATCCTGTGTTCATAATGGACTCTTATTAACTCAACAAAAAGACAAGCAACGAATTTAAAAATGGACAAAGGACTTGAATAGACATTTCTCTAAATAAAATACTAAACAAATACATAAAAATATACCCAATATCAATTGTCAATATGGAAATCTGAATCAAAGCCACAGTGACATCCACTTCATCCCGAGTAGAACAACCACCACCATAAAAACCTGAGAAAAAACAAGTGTCATTGAGGCTGTGGAAACATTATGACCCTCATATATTGTTTATAGAAGTATGAAATAGTGAGACCCCTGTGGAAAAGAATGGTAGTTCCTAAATAAGTTAAAAATAGAATTACTATATGATCCAAGAATTTTATTCCTCGGTATAAACTCAAAAGAGTTAATAGTAATTGTTCAAATCAATACTTTTATACAAATTTAGTAGTGCTCTTCACAGTAGTCAAAAGGTAGAAATGCAGTCATCCAAATATCCATCAGATGATAAATAGACAAAATGTGGTATAACAAATAATGGAATATTATTCAGCTATAAAAGCAAAAGAAGTGGCCTAGTGCGGGGGCTCACACCTGTAATCCCAGCACTTTGGGAGGCCGAGGAGGATGGATCACCTGAGGTTGGCAGTGAGAGAACAGCCTGATCAAAATAGAGAATCCCATCTCTACTAAATATACAAAATTAGCTGGGCATGGTGGTGCATGTCTGTAATCCCAGCTACTCGGGAGGCTGAGGGGGGGAAAAAAAAAGAAGTACTGATACATGTTGCAACATGAAAGAATTTGAAAGAATTTTGACATATTTTATGAATTATTCCAGAATATACGACATGTCCAGAGTATGCAAATTCAGAGATGGAAAGAAGTTTAATGATTACAAGGGGCTGAGAAGTAGCAGTTAATTGGGTATGAGTTTTCTTTGTGAGGTGATAAAACAGAAGATACCACTTTATATCTATTAGGAGGGCTATTATTTAAAAATACACATATAAGAACATTAGCAACTTCAGCAAAGTCTCAGGATACAAAATCAATGTACAAAAATCACAAGCATTCTTGTACACCAATCACAGACAAACAGAGAGCCAAATCATGAGTGAACTCCCATTCACAATTGCTTCAAAGAGAATAAAATACCTAGGAATCCAACTTACAAGAGATGTGAAGGACCTCTTCAAGGAGAACTATAAACCACTGCTCAATGAAATAAAAGAGGATACAAACAAATGGAAGAACATTCCATGCTCACGGGTTGGAAGAATCAATATTGTGAAAATGACCACACTGCCCAAGGAAATTTATAGATTCAATACCATCCCCATCAAGCTACCAATGACTTTCTTCACAGAATTGGAAAAAACTACTTTAAAGTTCATATGGAACCAAAAAAGAGCCCGCATCGCCAAGTCAATCCTAAGCCAAAAGAACAAAGCTGGAGGCATCATGCTACCTGACTTCAAACTATACTACAAGGCTACAGTAACCAAAACAGCATGGTACTAGTACCACAACAGAGACATAGATCAATGGAACAGAACAGAGCCCTCAGAAAT